>NW_006284844.1:498044-506381 GCF_000327345.1 Myotis davidii
GGGCTTTGTGCACAGTCTTGTTGTAGCTATGCCTTGGTTGTTGTAGGATCACTGGGAGGAATTGACCTCCCGGCCAATTGGCAGTGAGAATCAGCTGTGTATGCAGTGGGAGAACTTCTGTGCTGAAGACACCCTTCTGGGGCAAGACTTGCTTCAGTGGGGCTTTGGTGCTCACTGAGTCTGCCCCCTTTATGGTTCCATGGAGCTGCAAACTGGATGGTCCCACTCTGACCTCTGGGTACACTCTAAAAATAAATTGATTTTTAGAGAGAGAGGGAGAAGGGAGAGAAACATGGACGTGAGAAGTGGGGGAAACACATAGACAGTGCACACTCCTCCTCTTCAAAAACACCTAACTTTTCCCTTTACTGCTTTTCTTTCCGGCCTGATTGCCTTGGTAACTGCAAACTGTCCTCCCGCGAGCCTCCCTTCACTGCCATTTGTCCCAAAAATGTCCAGCGTCCACCCCCAAACTCTCCTTGTCTCCAGGCAGCTATAAGGCCGCAACCACATGTGTGGGGCCCCCAGGACATGGTCCCACCACTCACAGGCGGTAAAGGGCGCCAGGCACATCTGGAAGGGTATTCTCAGAGTGGTTACACAAGAAGAGGAATGTAGGTTTTAGGGTGGTGGCTGGGTGCATGTATGGTGATATTTCGAGATGATGTAGTTATAAAAAGCAGCTGGATAAACATATCCTTGTACAAACCACAGAGAGCAGATGAGTTAAAACAGTAACTCATTTAATTCAACACAGGAAATAACTTGGCATCAGACTTTATGTTCCAGACATTCTCTCCTCCACACACACAAAATGCTAAGCCGACTCACACACAGATTACAAAAACAAAACCTCTCGTCCTAGTTTTATTATAAAACGAGTGGCCGGGTGCACAAAATTCATGCACATTAAAAGGGAATTAATTAGAGGAAATACTTTAATATTGCTATTCGCCCTTTCTCTATAATAGAAGTGTCAGAGATGAAAGAAAATTAGTAAAATGTATATGAAAATCTCCCTCCTGTCAGAGTCTGGAGCACGCTGTGGGGCCCAGAGTCAAGTCCCTGCCCATCCAAACATGCCTCGAAATTGTGCGAGACCCAGACCTGGCTGGCCCCACCCCTGTCAAGCCCTGCAGGGCGGGGGGCGCAGCCTCAGGTCCCCCGGCCCTGGCGCAGGGGGTGTGGCCTCAGGTCCCCCGGCCTTGGTGTGAGGGCGTGATGACCATTTGCATATTAGCTCTTTATTATATAGGATACTTTGCCTAAACTCTTTGGTTATTTCAGGTTATTCTTCTTCTTATATAAGGCAGTGTAAGATGCAGTGTAGATCCTTAAAGAAAAATCAGGGTAAGAAAACTCACCCCAATGAGCAGACATTTGTTTTCTATATATTTCTGACCAGCGTCTCCCTTTGGACACTGTTCCACGAAGGTGTTTACAGGGGTTTGTTTTGGCCCACACGGTCCACACTGCTGGCTGAGCTGAGGCTGGCACCGAGGCTGCCTCCTGCGTGGTGGTTCCTGCTCAGGCTGACCACAGTAGCTGAATCTGTGGCCTAGGGAAGGGCCGTGGGTCCCGCGGGGAATCCTGATTCCGGTCATGTGGCCCAAAGGCCTCGTCACCCTCGGTCTCCGCATCCTCACCATGAGCTCAGAGGACTGAGCGTGAGCACCTGTCCTGGCCTGACACTCAGCAACATGCGCTGGTTCGTCTATTTGACGTCGTCATGAGTACGTGTCACGTCTACACAGGGAAGCACGTTGGAAATGCTGTGCCTACGAACAAACTGGTATCTATCCAAATCATGGATGGACTACAATTTGTTAGAAACAATATTTCAGAATCGGGGTTTCCTTTTCAGAAGCTGAGACTGGGCTGCAGGCATGCTTTTCAGCGGGTCCTGGCCTCAGCTTTTCTCCCAGCAGCAGCCACCTTGTGCCTCTAAGAGCACATTTTCCTAAAAATAAAGGGACCTCGCTTACAGGAAATACAAATTTAAAGAATTGTTTTAGAAAATCACCTACAATACAATCAGTCACGTTTCGGTTCCTTTCTTTCCAGATACTTTCCACTCTCTGCAGAGTCCACGAGGAACCAGGCTATTATCTGCATCATTTAAAACCTCAGAGTCAGGTGCCTGCACACCGTTTGCTACTTATCTGTGGATCCATATCTTCCTGAAAGAACGTGCGGTGAACACATGCCCGTTCCCACTCTCACCGACACCGTTCCAGCTCAGTGGCAGCCCCACCCCTGAAGCCGGGCTGAGCTGGTGCCCAGGCGGCAAAGGCTCATCCTGGAGAATCCCGCTTCCCTGCGGGCAAGGTGGGCGCAGGAGCCGATGAAGACAGCTCTGCCCTGTGCAGATTCAGGACGGATTTGTTTTCTAATTTGGGGTGTTTTATCTCATAATTAAAAAGTACTGCCCTGACCGGTTTGGCTCAGTGGATAGGGCGTCGGCCTGCGGACTCAAGGGTCCCAGGTTCGATTCCGGTCAAGGGCATGTACCTTGGTTGCGGGCACGTCCCCAGTGGGGCGTGTGCAGGTGGCAGCTGATCGATGTTTCTCTCTCATCGATGTCTCTAACTCTCTATCCATCTCCCTTCTTCTCTGTAAAAAATCAATAAAATATATTAACAATAAAATAAAATCATTAAAAAAAAAAGTACTATTAGCCGAAGCACAGAAAGGGGGTGACACTTCCCTGCTCAGCTCTCCTGGCTGCGGGGGCACGTCCACTGTGCACAGCTCCAGGCGTGCTGACCTCCACGGGCCCAGGACACAGGGCCCATGGCATTAATGGGATGGCAGTTGTGCACAGATTTATTCCATTTTCTTTTCTAAATTTTATTTTTATTTTTCCCATCACCATTATTCTCTCTATGCCCTTTCCCACCCCCCTCACCTCCCACCACCCCTGCAATCACCAGACTGCTGTCATGTCCGTAAGTTCTCCCTTTTTTCTTTTTTGCTCGGTCCCTCCACTCCCAGTGCCAGCCCCAGAGCTGAGTCCCACTCTTCGCCCACGTCTCCCGAGAGCCGGGCGGGCGGCGGGGTCTGTCCCCGTGTCGGGTTGTGCTGAGTGTCTGACTTCTCTGCGTTGCTTATATTTTATCACATTTTTCTTGAACTGCCATGAAAGTCAAAGCACAGTGACCCCCATCTTAAGAAAAGGGGTATGAGCACCCCCCCCCCAAACTGTGTGAGACACGCTTGGCCTGCAGTCTAGCGAGTTAATTGCACATTAAGTGCCAGTTTGGGGAAAGGCAAAGTCACTGCTCCAGTGAATCGAGAGAAGGCGCTTTGTTATATGTTTATTAAGCCTGTTCCTTTCTTCACGGAAAAATAAAATTCTTTGCTGAAGCTTGGAAAGCAGACAAGCCTGTGGTCTGTGAAGTCTGGTGTTTCCAGTAACTCAGTCGGAATGAGCTGGAGTCAAGAACAGCATCTCTGGGCCAGAGCGTTCTCGGGGCTCCTGGGTCAGGGGACGGTGCTCTCACAAGGATGGTGCTGTCACAGGGATGGTGCTGTCACAGGGATGGTGCTGTCACAGGGATGGTGGTGTCACGGGGATGGTGGTGTCACGGGGATGGTGCTGTCACAGGGATGGTGGTGTCACGGGGATGGTGGTGTCACAGGGATGGTGGTGTCACGGGGATGGTGCTGTCACGGGGATGCAGGGATGGTGCTCTCACAGGGATGGTGCTCTCACAGGGGACGGTGCTGTCACGGGACGGTGCTGTCACGGGGACGGTGGTGTCACGGGGATGGTGCTGTCACGGGGATGGTGGTGTCACGGGGATGGTGGTGTCACGGGGATGGTGCTGTCACGGGGATGGTGCTGTCACGGGGATGGTGGTGTCACGGGGATGGTGGTGTCACAGGGAAGGTGCTCTCACTCTCACTGCGATGTGCTGGCCCCGTTCTGGGCACTCGGCTCTGCTGCCTGGACGCTGCTGTGGCTCTGACCTCACCGGAGGAAGGATCTGGGCTTGCTTTTCTGCTTAGACCCACTGTCCTCGGCCCTCCTTCCTCTCTTGCTTCCCCGTCTCAGGCCATCGACTGGGTTGACACAGTCCTCTCTCCCTCCTGCCGGTGGACATGGGGCTCCCCAGAGCTCCCCTCGTCCTCACCCCAAACCTCTGCATGGTGGTCAGTAAGTTCTCAACCTCCTTCCGTGAGGTATCGGTAGGGAGGCCTGGAGACACAGTCCTGACCCAAAGCCGAGAGCTGTCCCCGGGCCTGAAGTCGGGAATAGATATTGTCCTGGGAGACACGTGTGGGTGACAGCTGCCCCTGTCTTTAACACACTGTGTCCGGACGAGGAAAAATGGTCACAACACCCCTTTAGCTCGAAGGGGGTTGGGCCTCAGACCGCAGTGCTGAGCGAGGGCCCTGGGTTTCCTGCTGCAGGTCTGACAACCCTCAGCTCTGAGCCCTGGGGCCACCCCTTTCCCTCAGGGTCCATGAGCGTCCCCGCGGCACCAGCAGGAAGGACGGCCCTGGAAGAGCCCAGCGTTGCCGAGATTAGGACGCAGGGACAGCCTCAGTCTGTGAGGCTGCCTGGCCAGCCCCCGTCTCTCCGTCCACGCCCGCCGTGCCAGCACAAGGAAGAAGAGAAAGAGAGAAAGCCGGGCTTCGGGGCCATCCCGCGTCCACGCAGTGTTTGAGGGGAGGGACAGGGAGCCCCTCTGGCCTGGCCTGAGCCTGTGATTCTGGGTCCCCAGGAACCGCAAGACAGGCTGCCCCGCCGTGAGCCGTGAGCCATGAGCCGTGTGGAGCTGCCAGAGGGATGTGCTGAGTCCCTGTCCCCACGGACGCACCCTTGCCCTGCCCTCGACACTCCAAGTGGAGAGAAACCGGCGAAGTCGTACTGGCTCCTTTCATCGACAGCTTCTGCTCATTCCGTTTACATTTCACACAGAGAAAGACTGTAGCACAAGACTACAGTCACGTGCTTGAAAATCAGTTACATTTAAAGGAAGTTTTATGTTTTCGGAGACGTACAGTCGCAGGTACCCGCTTATGTAAATGCCTTTTAGTGGGCAGCAATGGCCAAGTATCGTTTTGAAACTAACAGGAATATTGTAAAATACAGACTCCCTTCACCCCATCGACTCATGTTGCTTATTGACGTGCAACCGTTTCCCATTTAGTCAGACGCAGAGCCAACTGCAGAGCCAACGCAAGGCAATGATTTCAAGTTTCCTTTCATTTCAAGAAAACGGGGAGGTTTGGTTCCGAGGAACAGGCTCCAAGGAGTTCTGGTCGAAACTGCTGCTGACAAAGAGCTTTTTCAGAGCCTGAAGGTGCGCTGACCAAGTGCAGTGGCGCCATGCTGCTCTGCAGACGCCGCGACTGAGGGACACAACTGTGCAAGGGCCCTCGCCTGGGCCTTTCAGACCGAGACGCCCTGTGCTGGGGGGGCGGGGGGGGGGGGCTGGGCCAGGCCCGTCGTCCTGGGTGCTGCTGGGAGCAGGAGGCGCAGCCAAAATGCCTGACCTGGCGCGGGAACCAGAGGTGGGGCCCACGCAGGAGGGTCTTCACGACGCCCCGGAACGGCAGCAGCTCTGGGTGCCACCGGTGGGCGTGGGGCCGCCACAGAGCGCCTGCCTCGGGGAGAGGCGGGTGCCATGCCTGGTCCCAGGGCTTTCCTTCCTCTCTGACAACCCGGATCCACTTCCGTTTAATCTGCTTCGTGCTCATTCAGAAAGAACACACGTGTGTCACGAAGGAGAGACTGCATAAACTATAGTGCATACACTCATTACACACACTTCTGTAAGCCTAGGTTTTACTAGTAAAATCGGGGAAACATTACCTTTCTTCTAAGTTGCTCTAACAGTGGGGGGTTGGGCACCCCATTTAGAAGAGGGATGGGGACGGGGACGTGGCTCTCTGAGCCCCGCCCGCCCTGTTGTGAGTGACAGGGACCGCGACTTTGCTCACCAGATCCCGTGTCTCCCCACAGCACGGATGTGCTGGGAACCCTGCCTGGTCTTTGAAGAGATTCCGTCCAGTTTGAAAGCAGAAACCTAACCCCTGCTGTGGACGCAGACACAGCAGAGGCGTCTCCACGCTGGTGGCCCCCCGAGAAGCAGAGAGAGGGTCCCAGCATCTCCTCCACAAACAGGTGGGAGTGGCCCGGCCGGCGTGGCTCAGCGGTTGAGTGTCAACCTATGACCCAGGAAGTCAGGGTTCGATTCCCGGTACAAGCACACGCCCCGTTTGCAGGCTTGATCCCCAGTGGGGTGCGTGCAGGAGGCGGCCGATCCAGGATTCTCTCTCATCATGGATGTTGCTCTCTCCCTTCCTCTCTGAACAATAAAACATTTAAAACACAAGAGGAGCAGGGGGCCGATCTGTCCCCAGCGCCGTGCTGACGCGGTTACCGACGGCCTCTGCCTTGTGTGGCTCAGCAGAAAGCTGCTTCCATGAGGAACTTGGACGAAAATAATAGGAAAGTGGCCAAACGGGATCTTTAAAAAAGTTCAACCTGAAAACTAGAGACTAGCACTGAAACGCCTTTGCTCTGAGGAACTCCCTGTCCTTCCCCTTTGCAGGGACGGGAATCTGGGTCGGACGCCGAAGGCCACCCAGGGCCCAGGACCAGCACCAGTGCCGGGTCGGACCGGGCAGAGGGAGGACGGCCCGCGGGACACGCCAAAATGCCGAGGGCAGCGCACCCTGCAGGCCCCTGGCAGACAGCGGTGAGGGAAGAGAGAGCGTCCCTCGGTGGGTATTAGAATAAACCGAAGGACAAGGGCTGCAGCGCGCAGTGGTCAGGATGGTGTCCACCTGAGCCGGGCAGACCTGTCGGAGCACCGCCTGGTACCTGGGCCGCTGCGTTTGTGTGAACGAGTTTCATCTTTGAAAAGTATGTTTGGGGTTGAGGCACATTCTTTAGGGAGAAGACGCGGTGTTTTTCCAAGTAGGATCTGGGCGAGGATCACAGAAACAAAACCCACTGCACTGAGGACAATGCTGTCGCAGCAGCGGCGCTCGGAGGTGACGCGGCGGGGGTCCCGTGGCCGGGGGTCCCGGGGCTGGAGCCCCTGATTCCGCTGCTGTTAGTCCGTCCTTTCGGGAGCCCGTCACACCTTGGACACACAGAGGACTTCGAAGGCCACTCAAGTCTGTGTTTAACCAGCTTGGCCCCAATGAACTCTCAGGCGCTGAGAGCAGCGGAGGAGGCCCCCCCCCGCCCCCCCGCCCCAGGTGCTGACGAAGGACCAGCTCTCCCGTGTCAGGGTGTGCGCGTGGGAACGTGGCTGGAGTGAGTTCTGGAGATCGAAGTGTCTTTGTCACACTCTCTTCTGTTTTGTTCCTGCGTGGAAGCATTTCTAAGGTTTGCAGTCATTTACGTGACTTTGTGACCCTTTCTTAATGCCTTTTTCCTGCCACCCCTGGGTGCCAGGACGGCGTGTTTGTTCCCCGATGATCCGAGTTGCCTCGGACAGTGTTGGTGGGAACAAAGCTACCAAGTACCAACCACATGCACAGGCAGCAGCTGGCGAGGGCCCTGTGGGTTACGCGACCCCAAGGTGCGGCCGCTCAGCCTCCACGGGGAAGGTGGACGTGTGGAAGGACAACAAACACCACGGAGGCGCCGGAAACAAACGCACAGCTGCCTCCTGAGAGGCAGTGAGGCTGCGGAGCCGGTGGGAGGAGTTACTTCCGGGCGTGGACAGCAGGGGCAGACCACGGGGAGGCCGGGCAGTGCCGCCCAGGTGAGCACCAAGTGACCCATCGGCTGGGAAACCTTCGTGGTTCAGGACCAAGGAGTGTGGGGTGGCGGTGTGTGGGGGTGGATCTCAGAGAGAAAGGCTGGAACCCGGAGGCCGTGTGAGTCCAGATGACAGCAACCAGGGCTGAGCGGGAGCGGGTGCGAGGGGGCCTGTGTTTTGTAGAATGGCCTCCTGTCGGAACCTGTTGTTTTTCGCCTGGTTGGGCGGGGCCGCAGGCTTCTGCGAGGAAGCGCCAGAGGCAAAGGGCCGCTTCTATCACGTGTGTTGTATCCGAGCCCCGCGCCATCAAAGTGTTTGTGCGGAGCTGTAGCCTCTCACCAGGTACTGGGAGTCTCAGCCTTCAAACCTCCTCCCATATCTTGTCCCCAAACCTCACAATTCCGTCTTCCCTCGACGCCGAGCATTTTACCGCCATCTCTCCCCACAGCAGCCCCAGAAAACACGCATCGCGGTCGCCACCAGTGCAGGTCCCGGGGTCCTGCCAGCTGCTTTCCTTTGGGGCCGTGGTCACCAGGAGGAGCAGCTGTGTGTTACCACTTCCCTCCCAGGAGGGGGACTCGCACTTCCCTCAGGGTCGGGGGTCGGG
>NW_006284844.1:506410-511251 GCF_000327345.1 Myotis davidii
GTGATGATGAGAGCCTCGCTGTGGGGACAGAGTGAGGCCCTGCATCGCCAACGCTGTGCGGAGAAATAACAAAAGCAAGTTACGCGGCGTAAAGAAAGAGCAGCGCAGCACGGGGTCGGAGAGGAGAAAGCCAGCCAGAGGCGGCCAGGGGCAGCTCAGCGGGACGTCCAGGCCACGGGAGGCCTGGGGTGGGTTCTCACGGCAGATCCCAATCTCGCGTTGGGGTGCAACCACTGGGAGGCAGGCTGACACCTCCCCCTGGAGCCCCGGCGACCTCAGAGCCCTGTTCTGAAAATAGTGCGAGGTAGGGGTCACTGGTTCTCGAACCTTCTGCAAATATTTCAAATCTTCAGCACGTAGCTGTTTTTCAGGCCAGAAGTTTGGGAATGTTTCTGAATGTCTCATGGATCTTTGTTTCTTTGTATGGCCTTCTTAATCAATTAACCAGAAAAGGGCTCTTTCCATCTAATTAAGAGGTGTGTGTGTGTGTGTGTGTGTGTGTGTGTGTGTGTGCGCGCGCGCGCGCAGGGGAGAGCATCCTGTTAAGAAGTGTTAGAAGTCTGTGCTATGTATCACTGCCCTCCTTCACAAATGCCCAGATGAGAGATCTATTTCCATCCCCACTCCTTTCCACTTGCGCTGTAAGCACTAACCTTCTGCCCTAGTTCTTTAAAGGGAGCTGTAGTTTCAATAGCCATGTCTGGTGCTTCCTGACCCGTCTGTATCACATTCGTTAACGTAGCTTAGCCATTACAATAACTCCGTGTAGCACCAATATTCTCATCTGGGTTCTAACCAAGCAACAGCTCAGCGAGCACCGAGAACTGCTTTTCCAAAAGGAAATGACAGAATCCTCCCAGCTGGACACATTCAGAGAAACCCACCAGCTCAGCCAGCATGTGACGGTCACGTGCCGTGGCCAGAGCCCCGGACACTGGGAGAGAAGCCTGGTTTCACGACGCAAAGAAAATGCTGCTTTGGACAAAAGCGCCGTCTTTCCGTCACTGACCTGGTCCCCACCGACCTCCATGGGCTGCGGAGCTACTGTAGGCAGAACCGCGTCTCGCAGGGGAGTGAACACCAGCGAGGAAACATCCCTTTGTACACGAACACGGGTGGGGGCACGTGACGTGCACACGGACTTGCACCGGCCCGTCCTCCTCTGTCACACGACTCTCTGGAGGAGTCGGCCAGTGCGCGGGGAGAAGGACAGAGGAGGCTACCTGGCCACTCACGTGGGACCGGGACCCCGGCCTCAGCACAGGCGGCCACAGGAGGCCCTGCCATGGCCGTGGGGTGAACACTGACACTCAGAGTGTGTTCACAGCAACGCACGCTCCGTGGCATCGCCTCCGCCTCAGTGTCCGGGGTGAACAGACACGCAGACCACGAGACTCCAAACGCATTCCTCCTTGCTCAGGCTCCAGAACGTTAAACACAAAACAGATGGCTGGAGTAACTGGCAATCTCCATAAATGGCCACTTTCATCACATGAACTATTCTACGCTAAGGCACCTTTTACATTCCTGATCGATATTTAAAATCCCATCCGTTGATCACACCTGACAGTGGGAGCAGCAGAATAGTAAGAGGATATCCTGAGTGGCGGGAACAGGGAGGCGCAGACGGGCTGCTCAGGCGGCCGGGGCCTCGGGGAGCCAGGTCTCGCCGGCAGTGGCGGAAGGAGGGGGGCCCCTCGGAGACCATCAGACTCATCAAGGTCACAGGCACGCAGCCAGGCTGTGAGCGGCGGGGCCGGACCAGTCGGGAAGAGCCCCAGATAGAACAATAGTTGCTTATCCTGAATATTACCCCTGGCCCAACTCCAACTTTCTAGAAAAGGCAGTGAAAAATGGTCTAAAAAAACAGAATTTGCAGTTTTGCTTATTTTCATGGACCCTGAGAGTGGTGTTCCTACTACAGCTGACGCCAGCCTGCCCCAGGATCCAACAGGTCTGATGCAGGCGCTGCCCCTGACCCTGGCGCCCCATGCCAACATGGGAGACCGGAAGTGGCCTGCGTGGAGGGCGCTCACTCCTGCTAGAGCAGTGTTGCGGTCCTCGCTCTACGGGACTTCGGTAAAATGAATCACTTCCTCATTTTATCCAGCACAGAAAAGAGTTCACATTCTCTGGAAACAAACAAATCAGCCAAATTAAAACACGCGAATATTTTATATTCCGATGCCTTTTCATGAACAAGTTTCATGTATCACCAAAAACCACCAGACATGCAAATAATGTGAGGCTCACGAATAAGGAAAGAAATGAACACAGTGGTTTGCTGGGCCCAGACTTGGAGCTTGAACAACAACCATGTTATGGATAAAGCCGGGGGCTTATGGGGGGAGAAGGAAAGAATGAGAGAGCAGAGGCGAGAGCACAGGCAGGTTAGAAAAAGGAACTGGGCGGAAATTTTAAGTCATAAAATCACAATATCTGAATTAAAGAAATACAGATCGGACAGGCCACCCGAGAATGGAGATGCTGAGGAAGAGGAGTAAATGAGGAGAGAGATCGCGATAGAACCACCTAAACTATAGCTCAGAACAGCAGGCAGAGAGCAGGGGCAGGGGAGGGGGCGCCTCGTGGAGGCCCTGCCACTCACAGTCACAGCCCAGAGGAAGAGGAGGGGGGGAGGGAGGGGAAACCGGAAAAGGTAGCCCTGTTACCCACAACCCCTCCCAGCTTCCTCTTCAGGCCAACCGCCAGGTGGCCCAGTGCTTGTGTCCACCTGTGAACCAGGAGGTCCTGGTTGGATTCCTCGTCTGGGCAGAGCCCTGGGAGAGAGTGGTCAGGAGCTGGACCGAGAAGGCCTCTGGTGCCCTAGAGCAAGCAGGTCAAACTCAAAGGCTAATGCGGGCCAAATAAACGAGGTTTAAGTGTATGTGGCCGCAAAAAATACAAAAGCCTCAATTTCATAGAAATGTAGGTTTATTTCGATAGAGACATGCTGAATACAAAGGGCTAAAATAAGTGAGTAATCATTAATAGAACATTTTAATAAAAAATTAATATTTTTTCTTGAACATTAACTTACCAGACACTGAATAACTGCACAAATAAGTGTAATGCAAATAAACTATTTTTCTTGCTCTCTGAAAGCGAAATATTTCCTGTTGTGCACACCAAACAAGTCAGTTCAAGACTAATGACTGGCAAATGGCTACTAAAATATTCACTGCTAGTATTAGGGGAGAGAAATGGTGCACTTGTGTGTAAGGTGTGTAAGGTAAATGAATGCAACACGATTGTAGTAATGAGTCATTTGCAAATGTTGTAGTTCGTTATTAATAATCCTATATAATAAAAGGCTAATATGCAAATTGACCGAATGGCAGAATGACCGGTTGCTATGATGTACACTGACCACCAGGGGGCAGATGCTCAATGCAGGAGCTGTCCCCTGATGGTCAGTGTGCTCCCACAGGGGGTGCTCTGCTCATCCAGAAGCAGGGCTCATAGCTGGTGAGCGCAGCAGCAGTGGCGGGAGCTTCTGCCTCCACGGCAGTGCTAAGAATGTCCAACTGACGGCTTAGACCTGCTCCCCACGGGCCTAAGCCATCAGTTGGACATCTGCCGAGGGTTCCTGGACTGCGAGAGGGCACAGGCTGGGCTGAGGGATCCCCCCACTCAAATGCACAAATTTCGTGCACCAGGCCTCTAGTTGTGTTTAAAAGGATATTGCAAAAATTAAGTTACGAAATTTTTATTAAAACATTTCTACATACCCTTATATTGGTTGGGCCACAAAAATACTGTGGGCTGCATGTGGGCACGAGTTTGATATGCTTGCCCTAGAGCAGTGATGGGAACCTTTTGAGCTCGGCGTGTCAGCATTTTGAAAAACCCTAGCTTAACTCTGGTGCCGTGTCACATATAGAAATTTTTTGATATTTGCAACCATCGTAAAACAAAGACTTATATTTTTGATATTTATTTTATGTATTTAAATGCCATTTAACAAAGAAAAATCAACCAAAAAAATGAGTTCGTGTGTCACCTCTGGCATGTGTGTCATAGGTTTGCCATCACCGCCCTAGAGGCTGTTCAAGAGAGATGGGGGAAGGGTGGAGGGCAGGAAGAAGGGGCAAGATCTGATTCTAACCCAAACGGAGCTGTGTCCAGCAGGTGGGGCTCACAGAGATGGAAAACCCAGGGGTTGCTGGGGACATAGGACAGCGGGGTCACAGCAGCAGAAAGGGGACCTTCTGAGGGCGGAATCGGGGAGACCATGAGATGATGGTCCCAGGATGACCTGCAGAGAGGAGCCACCCTGTCGTCCGGGCCCTGCACACCTCCGTCTGTCCTTTTAATTTGCTCCCTCAATCCCCGTCCACCGATTCCACGGACAGTTTCTTTCTGCTCTGATTGGTGGATTTCTGAGGAATGAGCTGCTGACCAACCCCGTGGGTGTGGAAACCCAGAGCTCACTCACAAGGGACAAACGCAGGTGGGGAGAGGCCCGGAAGGCTCCCTAAAACCAGACAAACTGGGAACTGTGTGTAGGACTTGCCTTGCTGTCGGGGGCAGAAGGTTAGAACCAGGGTCTGGGCCTGGGCCACGCTCCCCGGATGACAGTGTGGAGGGCAGCGCCGCTGTGTTAGGGAACCACCGGCCTGTGCTCCCCGAGGGGCTGTGGTCAGTGAGCAGAGCACGTGTTCATCGTGAACAGCTGGGAAATGACACTCCGCTCTGCACCTGTCGCCGTCAGGTGGCTGCCCCCCAAACGCTGCTGGGTGTGCTCCCCGACCTCCTCTCTTCCCAGGCCACCCAGCTCTCCATTCCCCGCCCCCTTCTCCTCTCAGCCCCAGGCGAGGGGAGCGTCCGGAGCCCCTCCA
>NW_006284844.1:511285-513096 GCF_000327345.1 Myotis davidii
CGGCCCTTTCCCCAGAGCGCTCACCCTTCATTCTATGACGGACACAAACGCTAACAAGTCCACTAAGAAAAGAGGTGCCCTTATACATAAGGACTCCCCCAACTCAAAAACAAGAAACCAACCAACCAATTAAAAAACAAGCAAAAGAACGAAACAGACTTGTCACCAAAGTAGAAGGTGCCGACGAAGGGAGGTGGGAAGGACACACACGGAATTCAACCCCCTGTGGCCAAGACAGCCCTGCGGCCAGAGGCCTGGCCTGCCTGAAGTCTGGGAGCGGACATTTCCTTAAAATAGCCACACCCCATGCCCCCCACAGGCCACAGCCACAGAGAGGCCCGTGCACCCTGCTGTGAGCCCCACTGTGCGCCCCTCCTCAGCCCCGCACTGAGTCCACCGTGTGCCCTTGTGTGCCCTGGCATCCAGGGTAGCCTCCCTCCACTCTGAGGAGCAGGACTGCTTTTACTAAGGAAGGAAAATATCCACTCTTCACTTTCAAATAACTTTCCAGCCACAGGCCCCACTCAGAGTGAGCCACTGCCAGGGGCACAGTGGCTGGTTTGGGGCGTGGCCTCGGACGGGAGCAGCCGGGACCGCGCCACGCAAAGCCACAGAGACTGCTGGGGTTCCCACCAGCAGCGGCCGCGCCAGGAAGGGAACGAGTGACGACTTACGGCCCGTCCACGTGAGACAGAACCATGTGCGTAACCTGCTCGCAGACGCTGCAGGTGAGCTCTGAAGACACCCCTTTGCTCAAACTGACTCTCTCCCAGGACGCGTCCGGGGACTTGGCCCAGCGGCATCAGTGATGGGCCTCCAGCGAGCAGGGCCCTGACAAGGAATTCACCATATTAATCCATCACTTTAACAAATCGGAAAGTCCTACATTTTTCTATTATTTCATAAACGAGGAATCTGAGGGTCAGAGAGCGACAGGAACTCATCCAGACTTGAGAGGGACGGCGGCATGGAACCAGCCCTCGCTGGGCCTCAGCCCTCTCCTCCGCCTGCCTTTCTATATTTAGTCCGCGGGAGAGAGGCCTGGAGAACGCATTAACCCATTTGGAGGTGGAGCTTCGGCCTCTCTTGTGTTGAGGGCAAGGAGAAGACCCAAATGGGACGAGGAGTCACAGGCCGGGGAGAAAGAAGCAGACACCCGTGGCCTCAACTTACCCCTCTCCACTGGCCAACGCCTTTCCCTCCCATCGGTCTGCATAGCTCCCCCCCCCATCCCACCCCCTGAAACTGTAATCTAATGCCCAGCACAGACTGGAACCTAATATGCAATTTGGTTCCAGGCACGTGCTCCATGAACATGACCTGTATCCGCTTCCGCACGTGCCGTGGCCGGAGTTCGTGCCTTATTACGTGTGAGCAGAGCTAGTTTCCCCAGGGAATGGCCTTTTCTCTTCCCATCGTGGGATGGGGCAGAAGTAAATCCGCGTCTCCTCACCCCACGTCCACACGTCCCTTCAGGCACCTGCACCTCCAACAGCTCCGCTCAGCAGAGATTAGCTCCCCCCCTGCGCCTGCCTCTTCCTGATGACAGTGGCGGAAGGTTCCTTTGGAAGTGCCTCCCCGGCTCCATGAGTTGGAGCAGCTCAGGGAAAACACAGTCTTAAAAGGTATTTTTACCCATCAGTCCAACAGAGAGGTGAAGAGCTGATGCGAGTTACAAAACGGTGAACCTTAGAAACACGAGAAGGGAGAAGCCAGGTCAGTACGACTGTGACAGACCTATAAGATGTCCAGAACAGGCACGTTTAGAGACACACAGTAGATTAGTAGTTGCCCAGGGTGGGGCGGGGGGG
>NW_006284844.1:513117-526499 GCF_000327345.1 Myotis davidii
ATGGGCTGGGGAGTTGGAGGACGGGGGGTGGGGGGATGTGACGGGGTCAGGGATGATGGCGAGTAGGCATGGGAATAAAAGTGTTTCAAAATTGCATGTGGTTAGGGTTGCACAACCCAAGAATGTATGACAAACACTGACTCGGATGGTGTATGAATTATACCTCAACAATGCTCTTAAGATACTCAGTTACAGAAAAGAGGTTAGTCCATGTAATTTCGGTATTTTGGGGTCTGTTGGAATTTCTTGAATGCTTACTTAAGGTCTATTTAATACATTTTTCATGAAGATTTGAGTTTTACCTAAGTTTGAGTTAATTTTCTAATATTTAAAAATGTTTATCAAACCTTCAAAAGGTATTAATTCGAGTTCTTAAGGTTACTGGGTGACCTTGGGCAAGTTATATCACCTCTCAAAGCTTTTATTTGTTTAAAGTATATTTTTATTGATTTCAGAGAGGAAGAGGGAGAGAGAGAAACATCAGTGATGAGAGAGAATCACTGATCGGCCTCCTTCTGCATGCTCCCCACTGGGGATCAAGCCTGCAACCTGGGCATGTGCCCTGACCGGGAATCAAACCATGACCTCCTGGTTCATAGGTTCACACTCAACCACTGAGCCAGGCCGGCCGGCTCAAAGCTTGTGTCTTCACCGTGGAAGAAAGACTTACTGCACATGCTCCCCCTCACACGCTGCACACACACCCACACGCAGTGTACACACGCCCACACGCGGTGTACACACGCCCACACGCAGACACAGGAATCCTCCTGAGGAAGACGTTCCAGAAGCATAGGAAGGAGAAAAACACAGTTTTGCATAAACATACAGTGAATGTATGAGACGTGTACACACAGGTGCTCTGAGAATCAGTCGGTCAAAGAAAACTGAGTATTGTAGCTTCTTAGGCCTCAGGCTCTCGGGACAGTCAGACTCCACACGCTCACCCTCGAGAGGACAGCCCGGAGGACTCACAGGTTAATGGAGCAGAAATGAGGGACATACAGGTCACACCATGGAGGTCCCCGAGCTGATGCTCTCGTGAGGATGCAGTGTCTCTATGAACCGCACGCAAGGCCGCCAGCTTGCCCAGCAGGGACACTGAGAAACGGCATCACCTGGCAGTCTGGCTCCCTGTGAGAGGACGTGCGGGTCGAGGGCCTGGGATGGGTCAGGGGCCAGAGGATACGTGACCATCGGTGACAGGATGGCGCAAGAGTTTTGAGGTGAGTCTTTGGCAAATGAACGTTGGCTCAGATGAGCCAATTGATTCTCTTGACAAACTGGTTTACAGGAATTTCTTGAAACAACCACCAAACTTGCACCTCCATCCTACTCAGGATGGAGCTTGGTTACCTGGGAAATCAACTGGCCTGTGACGGGGCCTGGGCCAAGCGTCTGGGTAGCACCCCGGGAAGTGGGAACAGACCTGAGGGCTGTTGTGAGCGGATGAATCAGCTACGTTCTGAGAACATTAAGACCAGAATTTGGACTCGAAGAAGCGACTGGGAGTGAAGAGGGCATGTTACAGTCAGAGAGCTACAGGCATCACCCCTGCGAGGGAGCAGGTGTCTTCATTCCCAGGAGAACGGAATCCGGGTGACAATCTAGATCCGCTGGAGACACTCCTGGGTCCTGGCTGGAAACTGCCTAGTCCTCAGCGTCTCAGTGCTAGCTTCCACCTCCAGGTACATCTCTTCTCCCCGATCGCCTGTTCGGGCACATTCCCAACACGTTCGCTGCTGAGGCTCCTGATGGAGGGAGTCCCGGTGAATCCTGGCTTCTAGCTGAGGGACACACTTCGGGGGATGTTATCTGGAGCTTACCTGCTCTGCCGGGGTTGTAAGCACCGATGGGATCCCTGCCCTCACGTTCCAAGGCCTGTTCTTGCCACTCTTTGCAAAGACGAAATCTCCGTGTCACACGTCTAGCAGAAGCCACTGGCCATGAGACTGAGTGCAACGCAAAGACCTTTTGAAGTGATTTCCTTTGTCCTGTTGTGAGGCAAAGTTGAAAACTGGGGGATAAACACCTTCCGTAATAGTGACAATTATTTCTCAGGAGCACATCTGTGTTGAGCAGGGATTTCTTTGTTGAATTAGAGTTGGTTGACTTGTTGAAATTTCAGAGAAATAGGAAAAGGTACACTCTCACGTCACCAGCCCACATGTTCTATTTCGGAGAATGTTCCCTGTGCACTTGAGAAGAATGTGCGTTCTGCTGTTGGAGCATTCTGTGTGTCTGCCAGGTGTAGATGGTTTATAGTGCTGTTCCAATTCGGTTTCTTTTTGTTGTTAAACCTTTTTGTTTGTTTTTAAATGTTATTTTTTAATCTTCATTGTTGAAATTACTACGTATGTCTCTTTTTTCCCCTATTGACCCTTTCCAGCACACCCCCATCCCCCACTCCAGGCCCTCACCACCCAAGTGTCTGTGTCCATGGGTTATGCATATATGCATACAAGGTCTTTGGTTGATTAGTTCCCACTCACCCACCCTCCCCTGCCTTCCTTCTGAGATTCCACACTCTCTTCCATGTCTCTGGATCCACTCTGCTCATCAGTTTATTTTGTTAAATTAGATTCCACATATGAGTGTGATGATGTGATAACTTGCCTTTCTATGACTTATCTCACTTAGCATGATCCTCTCCAGGTCTCTGCATGCTGTCTCAAAGGGTAAGAGATTCTTCTTTTTCATTGCTGCATAGTATTCCATGGTGTAAATGTACCACAGCTTTTTTTTTAATTACATCTTTGTTGTTCAGATTATTAGTTGTTCCTCTTTTATTCCCCCCATAGCTCCCCTCCACCCGGTTCCCACCCCACCCTCTGCCCTTACCTCCCCCGCACTGTCCTCACCCATAGGTGTACGATTTTTTTTCCAGTCTCTCCCGCACCCCCACACCCTTTTCCCACTGAGAATTGTCAGTCCACTCCCTTTCTATGCCCCTGATTCTATTATATTCACCAGTTTATTCTGTTCATCACATTATTTATTCACTTGATTTTTAGATTCACTTGTTGATAGATGTGTATTTGTTGTCACTTTGTTGTTCAAGTAGCGGGTTTTAGAGGGACAGTCCCAGCAACAAGGAGACTGACCTGTTCTCTGCTTTGGGAACCAACATGGTTACACTTACTCATCTGTTTTCTCTTTCTACTGCCCCGTCTCTGAGAAGTAAAAGTTCCAACCAGTTCTGAGAAACTCCAACAACGACCAAGACAAAGTCAAACTCTTCATCCAGCATAACGACATGAAACCCAGGAGGACCCTGAGGCCCAGCGGGCTTCTCCCATGTTCTCACTTTGGCTGTAACAACTCCTGACCAACAGACATGGCCGGCATGGCGTCCAGCAGTCAGTGAAACTGCCCCTCCCATACTGACAGGTGCCAATCAGGCTGCTGTAACAGGTACTTTCCTGGAAATGTCCTCAGGTTTCCTGGATGGTCCTCTGGCGCCACCACATGGCTGACCTGACAGCCCCCCGAGTTTGCCACGGGTTCCTTCCCCCTCCCAATTCTGGAGGCACACTGTTGAGTTGTGTTAGCTGTTGAGTTGTGTTAACTGTTGAGTTGTGTTAGCTGTTGAGTTGTGTTAGCTGTTGAGTTGTGTTAGCTGTTGAGTTGTGCTATCATGGGTAACAGTTAGTTCACAACTCTTGAGTTGTGTTAACTGTTGAGTTGTGTTAGCTGTTGAGTTGTGTTAGCTGTTGAGTTGTGCTATCATGGGTAACAGTTAGTTCACTTGTCACAATCTGCATTTCACCTCTGGATCTTCCTCAAAGGGTTGATCTTTTTCTTGCATGAAAGAAACTGGACTCCGGCTTCTCTGTGCTGTTGGCGTTTCTAGGACATTCGACAAACAGGCCGAGTCCGCACCGCACGCGACTCTGCCCTCAGGTTTCCTGTGCGTTCGTCCTGAGCCCAAGAGCTCCTTTCTCTCCTGCCCTGCCTTTGCCTCCCAGGACCCGTGGCAACGGGAAATGCAACGCGCAGGCTTCTCTCACAAAATGGGTGTGAGATTCAGCCTCGTCCTGAGAACCTTGGCCCAGCCCCTGGGAACAGAACGGCTGTTCAACTCGTCTCTGCTGACGGACAGTGTGGCGTTTCCAATCTGAGGGGCTATGAATAAGTGTATATAAACGTACAAACAGCTCTGTGTGGGAAATACATTTCCCGTTCACTTGGAGGGAATACAAGGTGGGGGAGCTGGAGCTGCAGGCCGCAGGGCATTTCCCGTGACCATGGGAGCAGGGCCAGGAGACGGATGGATACCTGGGGAGGAGCAGGAGGGGCAGGCCATGCCCCCAGAGGAGCAGCTGGTGAGACAGAAGGGCGGCCATGCAGGCACATTCCCCACATCAGCCATCCTGAGACCTAAACTGTGATGTTCTCCTTCTGTGAACATCACCAGGGAGGTCAAACTCTTGGGTCAGACGCCGCGCACTCACCGCCATGACAGCGGCCCCAGGTGTGTGCGTCTCCCAGGCACCAGACCCAGAAGGCCGACTCCGTGACCTCGCGCACCGGCCCTGGAGCACAGCAGGTGTCTTACCAGAAAGGGGAGGGCGGCTGGGGCTGCACAGTGTGTGGCCCTGGCTGGGGATTTCACTGACCCCAGGGGAGCCTGTCAGCAGGGAGCATGGTCGTGCCTCAGCGTGGCTGTAACTGCGCGTGGGTCACTCAGCCCCCACACCACGGGTGGCTTCGAGTAAGGAGTGCTTTCACGATTGCGCTAGGTTTAAAGCGTTTCACACAGAGCCAGGGGAATGCAAGTGCAGGCACAAAACAAAGTTACAGCAGAGGGAAGATGAGATGTCCCAGCAGACACTCAGAAAAACAAGCGCACGGGGACTCACGTGGCCGCCCGCCCCCCTGGACCTCGCCAGGCCGCACCTTATCCTGGGCCTGGGGGCCACAGACCGGAGCCAGACCAGGCACCAGCTCCCTGTCGATGCTGCCTTTTCACCTCCTTGGCTATAACTGTCCGCTGTAGGGTTTAGAGTGAAAGGAAGATCACACGCAGGAAAGGAGGTGACTCTCTTCCAGGATTTATTGATTTTACCCGGAACTTTATCTGCGGGGGGTGTAGCGCCAGGGCCAGTAGCGCCTGGAAGACCATCCAAACTCCTTTCAAGTTGCAGAAAGAGAAGGAAATGCCGTCTGTTCGGGTCACACTGACACTGACTTCACATGAGAAACAGGCCCTGCGCTCAGTAGGGATTGCTGAGTTCTCAGTTTCCAGGCGCAGCAGGGCGCAGGGACTTGGGGTCTGGTCCACGGACATCTGAGCGTCAATCCGTGATGCCCTCTCCAAATTCTCACTGACGCATCCCATGGTGTGGATCTGAGCAACATCAGCCCATTAACGCGAGGGCCTCCCACCGTCCTGGTCGCCTGCCCAGGGGAGCGCTCCATCTCCATGCCCAGCAGCACGTGGCTGTGGGAGCCGAATCCCACGTCCCCCTCCCCACGTCCCCCACTCCAGGCAATCAGGGACTCGTTTCCTCCCACAGCCAGAGAGGGTGGAGCGACAGGGCACCAGGGCTTCGTAACAACGGATTATGAAATGCGTCTAAAACAGACGTTTTTATTGGTTTTCTACAGAAGTTTGAAATCGACTCCATTTAGTGGCTATAAAGGATCCCAGCAACGGGCTCCGTTTTGGGCAGATTGACGGCGAATTAGAACGAATCCTCTCTTGTCCTGAAACAAACAAGGCCGCCAAAACGCGAAGGCCTGAGATGACAAAGGGCTCATTCCATCTGAAACTATGGGGGGAAACACAAACTTTAAAAAAAGCAAATTTACACGATGCTAAGTTTCCTGTGACACCAATTTACCTGGATTCCAGGTAGAAAGGGGAGAAGAAAAGAAAAGACGAGGAAAACTGCCTGTGAGGTTATCAACACCTATCGGGAGTCTGTGCTTCTGTTCCGTGTCACACTGATGTGGGACGGACACGTTCACGCATGAACGCAGCAGAGGGAGGGAGGGAGCCGGGGGGGGCTGGCAGTCGAAGGAGTGACTGGCGGGGCTGGTCCCCTGGAGGTTGCTTCCCACTGACCCGGCCCGTCCACGCGGAGGTCAGTCCACAAGAACTCTGCATATGGACGTCAGGGGGCAGCCACAACCTCCCCAGAGACACCGAGTAAACGCAAACAGTCTCGCCAAGCAGACGTGTGCGGGGTGAGGTCTGTGTGGCAGTGCACAAGCATGAACACAGCCAGCAATACCGGCTCCACGTGAATTAATCGCACAAGCAAAGTGTTCGCTATGGAAAGCAAGTCACGAGAAAGACAGGATGTCAGAGTCTACGGACATTCAGTAAAGCGTGACACACACAGCAGAGCCCAGCATCGCTCTCAGCTGCTCTGAAGGTGAAGGGCACGGTTTCCACAGCTACAATGTTCACTGCACGTGCACGCGTACACACACATGCACACATGCACACACACGTATGCGCACACACATGAGTGCTTAACTCCGATCTACCCAGCGCCATGGTCTGTGGTCGCCTCCGTTCTCCGTGGTGACTCAGACGCTGGACTGTGCCTCCCTCGACGCTGCCTATTCTCATGGCGACATTCATGTCACGTCAGGACATGTACTGACGAGGATATTAAGAAATAAACACGACGAGGATGTGAGGAAAATCATATTCACTTGTAAAAATTAATATAATGGAGTAGATTTAACCCCCGATACGCTGCGTGGGCACAGCCCCGTGCCTGACCGCCATGAGGCTGGGACAGGCACACGCGAACCGGTTCCCACGTGGCTTCAAGGCTCCGCCCTGAGGAGCGTCAGGCACGCGGTTTGACCTCTGAATGCGCCCCTTCACCAGCGGAAGCGGAGACAGTTCTCCCCAACTTCAGTGACTGTGATACAAAGTGACCCTCTGCACGCACCAGGTGTCACACCACATCCGGTCTCCGGCTCCGGCTCCTGCCGCAAAGCCCTGTGCCTGCCCGGGGCGGGGCTCACCAGCCTGCAGAGGCCGCTCCCATTTTAGCTCCTAGGCCGCAGCGAGGCGCCTGGTCTACCGCCTCATCACTGCCCCTTCCTCCCATGCAGCCTGGGTGAGAGGGCGGGGAAGGGGCCGCGCACAGGAGACACAGGAGCCTCCTGGGCCCTGGGCCCTGGGCCCTGGGCGGGTGCCTGTCGCACCACCATCAGCACAAGGCAGAGGGGAGGGGAGAGGCGGACCTGAGCGGGCGGGGCCTCAGAGCGGAGGTGGAAGCGGATTCCCCACCTGGGAGCCCGAGGCCTGGGGACTCGCCTCCGGTGGGGCTGCCATCGCCCGTGGCCGCAGCCACAGGAACCGTGACTCCTGGCTCAGAACACTGACGGGCTGGGCCCCTGAAGGACCTGGATCAGCAACCTTCGTCTCCTCGAGTAAATAAAAGACGCCTTCGGTTCTTTTTAAGGCCACTTTCATGAACTCTCTAAAATGTTCGCTTCAAGCTTTTAATTAAGAAATCACTACAAGAGCACTGCTCACTGAGTTTGCGTAGTTTGAGGGCGAGATGCAGACCGTGCTTGTGCAGCTTCTCGTCCCCGACAGCCTCGGCGACCGCGCTTCACGAGAGCCCGGACAGCACAGCCGGCACTCAGAGCCTGGAAGGGGCGCACTCTCAGCCGGGCGGCGGAGGCGAGGGGCGGGACTGGGATGGGGTTTCAGCCCCGCGTCCAAGTTTCCAGCTCCCGGCACCAGTCCCTCTGCCATGTGCTTCCTCAGACGCCTGTGGTTTCTGTTTTTCTTTACGACTGTTTTGGAGAAATGGATGAACTGAACTGAACTTGCTTTTTTTAAAACATTTAAAAGGACTGACATCTTCCAGCTCGATCTGAGGACTGGGGGGAAATGCTTTATGATCCCTGCTTTCGGGTCAGCGTTTTGAAATTCCACTTGTCTTGGGTTAGAAGCAGAGTAGAGACCTAGCTGGGTGGCTCAGTGGACAGAGTGTTGGCCTGTGGACCAAAGGGTCCCAGTTCAACTCCAGTCACAAGCGCCGAGTCGGCTGCAGGCTCCTCCCCGGCCCGGGCCCTGGGCAGGGCACGTGCAGGAGGCAGCCAATAGGTGTTCTCACATTGATGTTTCCCTGTCTTTCCCTCTTCCACTCTCTCTACCATCAATGGGAACACATCCCCGGGCGAGGACTGAAAAATAAGTACATTGTGAAAAGCAGACTGAGAAGATTACGGTTGCCAGGCCCTGCTGCTGGGCAGGAAGGACTAGCCCATGGACGCTTTGGAAACGCAGGATGCTGTTAGAGGCTCCGCACAGTGGGGGAGGCCGACACAGGCACGGAACAAGGACCTGTCTGTCCCCACGCCCATGGGGGCTCACCGCTGTGCCCAATCTCGGTGACTCCTGGTCTGCGCCGACGGGTCACAGGGAAGTGAGGGGCAGAGGGTGGAGGTGGGAGGAGGGTCTTGTCCCCAGACTCGGTGACCGGGGGACACCAGACAGCACCCGGGGCAGCACCCAGACACTGAGCACCGCCCCTGTGCCTGCCGGACTTCAGTGTCAGCAACTAGACCGACAAACCAACAAGCAAAGCAGGACGAGGTCGTGTGTCACCTCCGCCGTGATTCTCATAAGTAGGTCAAGTGTGGCAGGCTCTAGCACCGGTTCTCAACCTTCCTAACGCCGCGACCCTTTAATACAGTTCCTCATGTGGTGACCCCCAACCATAAAATTATTTTCGTTGCTACTTCATAACTGTAATTTTGCTACTGTTATGAATCATACTGTAAATATCTGATACGCTATATGTGTTTTCCGATGGTCGCAACCCACAGGTTGAGAACTAAAGGAAAAGTACATCACATGTACCCACAACATTGTAAAGAATTCCCTCCTCTCCTGATGTTACTTAAAATGTGCACATGCAGACGGAAGGAAACATGGAAAAGATTATAGAAGAGAAAGATTCATAGGCCCGGCCGGTGTGGCTCGCTGGCTAAGCATCGACCTGTGAACCAGGAGGTCACAGTTTGATTCTCGGTCAGGGCACAGGCCCTGGTTGCAGGCTCGATCCCCAGTGTGGGGCGTGCAGGAGGCAGCCGATCTGTGACTCTCTCATCACTGATGTTTCCTGCTCCCTCCCCCTTCCTCTTTGAAATAAATAAAAATACTTATTTTAAAAAAGATCTTCACAGAGTAAGTACCTTGTGTTGCTTCAAGGCTGCACACCAAAGTCAATCTCGTAGAAGCAGCCATTGTTTCGGCTCCAACCGCACAGGACGGTTTGCTGCTTTGTGATTTCCACAAGTGAAGTCACACACTGCGCACCCCTTTGGTGTGAGTGCGTTAACATTATATTTGTGAGGTTAATTATATTATTGCTCCATCTGTATACATAAAAGGCTATGCAACTGTCTGACCATCTGACTGGCCGGTAGGTATGATGCGCACTGACCACCAGGGGGCAGACACTCAACGCAGGAGCTGCTGAGCTGCAGTGACTTGGCAGCAGCGACTTGGCATCAGCAGTTCTCGAGTGATGCACCCAGAACCAGAGAGGGGGGAGCCAGATTCCAGGGTGCTTCACCTAAGAACCACCCTCTCGCAATCCAGAAGCCCTCAGGGAATGTCAGAGAGCTAGTTTCAGCCTGATCTCCGCAGGCCATGCTGAGGGCCCCACCTGCCAGAGGGACCCCACTTACTCGGCAGGCGCCCTTCAAGCCACGGCACCGCCCCCGGTGCGGCCGGCCGGGGAGGACCATGGGAGGACCGTGGGAGGACCGGGGGAGGACCGTGGGAGGACCGTGGGAGGACCATGGGAGGACTTGGGGAGGACCAGGGGAGGACCAGGGGAGGACTGGGGGAGGACCGGGGGAGGTTGGCTCCAGGACGTGTCCAGCCCATCTGGCCCAGTCCCACCCCCTGGCCACCTTCTAAGTAATCTCCTTTCAATGTGCACGAATCCGTGCACCAGGGCACTAGCTGTTTATAATTCTTATTCATTCTGTGTACTATTCATTAGGGGTGTTTCTAGTCTGTGGCTGATACAAATAGGGCTGCTACGAATACAATCTGTCTTTTTAAATTATTTTCTACTTTTGAAAAGAATTTATTGAATGCACTGGGGTGACATTGGCTAACAACATGCAGTCTTCAGGGTACAATTCTGTGATACGTCATCTGTGTGTTGTACTGTGTGTTCACCACCCATGGCAAGGCTCCGTCCATCACCACTCACCGCCTTCACCCTCTTCTACCTCCAGCACCCCCTCTCCCTCTGGCAATCACCACTGTTGTCTGTGGGTCTGAAGGTTTTTCGTGCTTAATCCATTCACCTCTGTGTGTCCTGCCTCCCTTGGCAGCAAGTCACCCTGAAGCAAGGCTAGGGACTGAGCAGAAACAGGCACAAAGGACAGTCTCCAGTACCCCCTGGTGGCCCATCCTGGCCACTGTACCAGACACAGGGGCTGCAGTGTTCAGAGGGGAAAACACTGGGGCTGTGGGCACTATTAAGTCCCATTAGATTGACCACCTGGTGTTTAAGTAATGAATATGTATTACTTCCTTGGACAAAAGCCATGGATGCTTTCATATGGTCCATAGAGACTAAATAAGGAGAAAGTATAACACTTCAGAGTACGTGGCAACCAATGACCTGGAGGGCATCTGCAAAGCCAGACAAGCCTGTCAGAGGAAGGCCAGTGTCACATGATCTCACTCATGTGGAATCTAATGAACAAAATAAACTGAGGAAATAGATCCAGAGACACAGAAGCATCTCACAGACTGATGAGTGTCAGAGGAAGGCGAGCTGGGAGGTGCTTGGGGGAGATGAACAGGGGAACCGATATGCACATATGCATAACCCATGGACACAGACAAAAGCGTGGTGAAGGCCTGGGGTGGGGGGGCGGGTGCAGCTGGGAGGCTTGGGGGAGATGAACAGGGGAACCGATATGCACATATGCATAACCCATGGACACAGACAAAAGCGTGGTGAAGGCCTGGGGTGGGGGGGCGGGTGCCCGGTGGAGGGGGTCAATGGGAAAAAACAAAAGGGACATTTGTAACACTAGCAACAATAAAAATAAATTTAAAATAAAAAAAATCAAACCTGGAAAAAAAGGACCCCTTTACCCACCGTGCGCTGGAGTCTACACTAAGGCTGTGCTGACCGCCCTGTGTCCACCCCGCAAGGCCCCCTCCGATGCTGGGACCCTCTGCAGCTCCCACCACCCGCCCAGGACGCCTGGGAGCCTGGCCAGCCAGCGGGATCCCACCATGTGCCCAGGAGAGCACCCCCCTCCTCCACAGCCATGCACGGCTCAGGCACAAGCCCAGGCCAAGGGCCCCCAGGAGGAGTCGGCCAGGAGCTGCCAGCTCATCACGGAGCCCGGAGGAGCCACGCAGTGGGGCCAAAGGCTCGGCTTCCAAAGCCCACAGGCAGACGGTCCAGCCGGCCCTGCGTGTCCCTGAAACGGGACACATTTCCTTAAGCGCCGGCCAGTGGAGGCGAGCAGCTCTGTCAGTTCCCGCTGACCAGACCCCCGCTGCTCATCCCGGCCTGAGCCGGCCTTCCTGCATGGACCACAAGCCCAGACCCCACCAGCCGCGCCCGAGTCCCTGCCCGCACTGCTACCCGTGCCGCTGCTCCTGCCTCACTGTTCCAGGAGCCTGGGTCCTCCTGGGACGTCTGTGCTTAGAGACCAGTCCTGTGCCTGTGGCCACAGGGGAGCCACCGCTGCTGGGCCTTTCAAAGCCAGGAAACGCGTTTCGTTGGTTTGGTTTGGTTTAAGGGAGACACATCAGAGCTCACACTGACATTTATGAATAGATTCAGGATGAAAGGGCTTTCTCATTTGGCCTTATTTGCATATATCTTCGCATCTCCCCTTCATCTCTTCTCAAGCATTTAATTGGCCACAGATTAAAGAGGGGACTCTACTTAGTCTAAATGCTATGTGCTCCTCCTTCAAACACAGCCAGTCATTCCAGTCATTTCCCCTGCCCTTGGCCTGGGAGCTAATTAGACCTCAGGGTCGTCTACCTGGACCTGATCCAGGTGACGCTCACCTTGTCCTGGCCAGCTCGCCGCGGCTGTCTCACAGGTGCAATGCCGTCCTCATCTTGGGAAGCCTGTGCCGTGGGTGGTCCCTGGGCTCGGCACCGCGTGAACCTGTGCACCTGTGTGTTCTACAGTCCCGGCCGGTCCCCCGGGCCCTGCGGGATGTGGGGTCACTGCAGTTCTGCCGGGGCCGCGGCTCCTCCTGCACCGCACACCCCACCCCCTCCTGCCTGCAGGGTTTCCAGTAAACACTGTACCTGCACTTCCTCTTCCTCGTGACTTCAACATGTCCTTTTCTGCAGCTTTATGGTAAGAATGCAGCGTATAAGACATGGAACATACAACGGTATGTGTCAATGGTTTAAGGCTATTTAAGACTAACAGGCTGTTAGTAGTTAAGTTTTGGGGGAGTCAGAAGTTACACACAAATTTTTGACTGTGTGGGGGTTGGCACCCCTAACCCCATGTTTAAGGGTGAACTGTACAGTATATACAGGTATCAAGTCATTAGGTTGCACACCTGAAACTAATACAAGGTTATGCCAATTATATCTCAATAAAAAAAGAAGTGAATCCTGTACTACACCCATCACAGCACAACTCCTGCTTCATCTTTCCCTGGAACGACCCCTTCACCCACTCCCGGTTCCTGGCCTGAGCTCTGCCCTCGCTCGCGCGCTGGGTGGCAGTGGGGCTGTCTGCACTCGAGGCCATCGACCAGCAAGGCCGGCTTCCCCCCGCGAGATGCCAGGAGCAGCCCCTTCGCTGGGACAACCAGAGATTGCAGGTGTCCCCGAGGAGCCACGTCGCCCCCTGGAGGGCCCAGCCTCGGCCCTTCTGGCTTTAAACACCTTACACATTACAGACGTGCTTGAAACATACTTCACTGAGAACCTTAAAGCGAAAAGAACATTACATTTGTGGAGAATGTCACTGGAAACCTAAGCTTGTCTGGAATGAACCCACCAGCCAACTCAGGCTACTGTGAACCGAAACTATTAAAAAAAGAAAAGAAAAAAGAAGACACCAGTAGGCAGGGCTCCTGGTGGCTGACTGGGCTGAAACACACACACACAAAACACAAGAAAAAAACCAGTTCTGCACTGGGGTCTTGACCAATAGGGCTGAGGCTTTCAGGGCTGTGCAGCTCTGACCAATCAGGGACTGGGGGCAGGGACTTCTGCCTATATAAGCCAGCTCCCCACCCTGGTTCCAGGAGCGCACTTTTCACCAAAGATGGGGCCCCCTTCCGCCTGGCGGGGCAGCCTTGGGCCACGCTGCTCTCACGGCCGTGTTGTATCACTGTTGCACTGAGCAGTTTCCTTCTCCACTGCACCCACA
>NW_006284844.1:526575-529574 GCF_000327345.1 Myotis davidii
AGTTTCAAAGGTGCAATTGTCTGATGCGCCATCTGCACATCCCCTGTGTTTACCACCCCCATTGATGGCCTTCAGTGGCCGTGTACTTGACCCCTTCCCTCTGGTTCACACACACACACACACACACACACACACACACACACACCCCGAGAGCTCTGGGCCTCTCCCTGGTCACTGCAAGGGAAGCAAACCAGGTCTTCCTTCCGAGTTCTCCCTACTCCCACTCGGACTCGTGGGTTCCGTTGCGCAGACTAAGGAAGGACAAGAGGTGATGGAAGTCAGCCGACTGCAGGGCTCACGGCTACAGGTTCCGCCTGCACACGTGGCCCCAGGACACAATGCAAGACGGACCAAGGTCTGCGCTGGCCGAGGCCGGACGGACATGGGTCCCTCCTGCTGCTGCGCGGTCACTCCTGTTCCCAGGTCAACCATCCCCTGAAATGGGGTTCTGGGATGTTGGGTTCTGTGGCTGTGACCCTGGGGTCTGACTGCCAGCCGTTCTGGACGTGGAAAAAAGCAGCAGCCGCAGAACCTGGAGGGGAAGAGCAGAAAACCACCTCCCACAGGGGCCAGGGGGTTCTCTCTTCACAGCGTCCTGAGTTGCCTGCGTGGTGAGGCAGCGACACCAGGGGGCGCTGTCTCGTTGTAAAACCCACCAGGGCACCCTGCTCCCAGCTATCCGACCTCCTGGGCCTGACCGGGACCAGCGGAGGGTTTCGGGTGATGCAGTCTGTTATCTGCCACATACGTATGGAATAAAGCACACCCTCCCGTCTGCGAAATGTCAGCAAGGGTCAGTTCATGAGTACTTTGGGGTGGGTTCCGGGTTTAACACTGAAATCATTGAGGGAGCCCTCTCGAAAACACCACCAAACACAGCTAGAAAATTCATGTCAGAGTAAACTTCTCACTAAGAGAAAGCACAACTGATACGTTTTATGAATCTGACATATGCTCCAAACATAACAAAATCCATATAAAAATGTTTCTGTCGAATAATTACCACATATGCACCAAATTTTCCGTTTTTCTGCATACAACTTAACCACCTTTTCACGTGCCAATGGCTGTTTCTATTTTAATGTGGTTTCCCATAAAAAGAAAGAAAACGGCTCCCACAGATGCAGCGACTCTATTGTTATTACTGCTCAGCCACAAAGAGGTGTTCGACGGAGGAGGAAACACCTGCTGGCCAATGCCCTCCAGATGGGCACCTGGGACACTGGGCTGATACATCCCCGGTGGCACGATCACCACAAACATGTCTATTCCGTGCGCACGTGTGTCGGCCACGGCGTCCTGACGGGACATTCTCGGAGAGAGGACTTCTGTCTGGACCAGGTGTGGATGGAGCCTGCTGACAATTTATGAGCATGGACGCTGGAAGCCTTTTCCACAGAATGGCTCCTGGGGCCACGCCCCCGAGCCTTGTTCCTTCTCCATTAGTGACCCCCCCCACCCCCCGTCCCAGGCCCCTTCATGTTCGGGGTCAGGTGAGGGACACGATGGGTGAGGATTCTGGGAGTTGCTCCTGTACCAGGAAGCCTGAGCTGCCCACAGAAGTGAGCCATGTGGCGACACCATAGCCCCCCCAAACCCAACGCATCAACAGCTTTCTCCATCCCAAGCTGCCGGTCCCCACGTGGCCAACGGCAGGGACACGGAGAGACAGTGTCTTCACCAGCTACAGGGAAGTGGCTTCCCTCCAGGTTTCACCGACACACCTGACACCTGCACACACCCCAGCACGTGCCCTGGAGGTGGTGTTGGGCGGACTCGGTCCAGCTCCACAGGAGCCCATCTGGTCGAGTGTGTGGCGACTCCAACTGAGTTACCACAGGGTCACAGAACCGTTACCGTTTTCTTTAAAAAAACTGTTTTTATTGATATCAGGGAGGAAGGGAGAGGGAGAGAGAAACATCAAGGATGAGAATCACTGATCGGCTGCCTCCTGCGCGCCCCTCACTGGGGATCCTGCCACAACCTGGGCCTGTGCCCGGATGGGAATGGAACCGTGACCTCCTGGTTCATAGGCATGTGCTTCCAAAGCTTTAAAGCAGTTTTAAAGCGAGTCACTGGGCAAACCTTTGAAAAGTCCAAGTGTGAACCAGCCGCTTCTGCGCCTGTGACTTCTCATCAAGAGCGCGTGACATCCAGTGTGGGTCACGCCGACACCAGCTGCTCCCAAACCAGGAACTCAGGGGCGAGGAGGAGACAAGCCCACCCCCTGCCCGGACCTGGCAGGACCCTGAATTGCACATGGGCCCAGCGAGGGCGTTTCCAGTCCTGAGCAGGACCCAAGTCCCAGTCTTTCACTGCCCTGCTCTCACAGGCAGGGCAATCGCTGGGGTCACGACAGGCTTGGGAATAAACAAGAGCAGGTGCGGCTGAAGGAGGGAGACCGGCAGGAGACACAGGAACACGCCCTCCGTGGGCCTAAGCCCCAGGGCAGGGCGACATTCGGAAGCGGCCGCCCTCTATTCCTCTCCCGCTAGACGTGGAAAATGTGCCATGTTCCCCCGCGCCCACCAGGGGAGGGTCTCTCTGGCTCCTTTACGTGAAGTAGATAAAATGTTACTGCACGTCGGGTGTGTTGTTTGATTCAAGCCGGTGTCTGATGGCCATCCACAGAGCAGTGAGCTTCTGACCGGATGCCTGCGGGGTGCTTCCGGGCCTTCACAGTGCCCATCAGGGAGGAAGGGAGAGGGAGAGAGAAACATCAAGGATGAGAATCACTGATCGGCTGCCTCCTGCACGCCCCTCACTGGGGATCCTGCCACAACCTGGGCCTGTGCCCGGATGGGAATGGAACCGTGACCTCCTGGTTCATAGGTTGACGTTCAACCACTGAGCGACACCAGTTGGGCACCATTTTCAACCTGAAGGGACTGGGACACTGAATCTGGCCTAAACCTCCCTTTACCGAGAGGAAAGCAGGCTGAGCACTCCATGCCAGCGATGGCAGCGTAGGCTGTGGGCTCGCTCCCCGCCCCCCGCCC
>NW_006284844.1:530067-556244 GCF_000327345.1 Myotis davidii
GTGCGGCTGAAGGAGGGAGACCGGCAGGAGACACAGGAACACGCCCTCCGTGGGCCTAAGCCCCAGGGCAGGGCGACATTCGGAAGCGGCCGCCCTCTATTCCTCTCCCGCTAGACGTGGAAAATGTGCCATGTTCCCCCGCGCCCACCAGGGGAGGGTCTCTCTGGCTCCTTTACGTGAAGTAGATAAAATGTTACTGCACGTCGGGTGTGTTGTTTGATTCAAGCCGGTGTCTGATGGCCATCCACAGAGCAGTGAGCTTCTGACCGGATGCCTGCGGGGTGCTTCCGGGCCTTCACAGTGCCCCCCATGCTGTTGTTACTGACGCCACCACCTCAGCTCCCAGTCGCCCGCGTCCCCCTTTCTGTGCTGGCAGAGCAGCCCCGGATAACGGCGCTGTCAGTGCCGCGGACAGTGTGCTCTGTTCAGAGCGTCTGCATAGCCCTCCTGGATCGGCTGTGAGCGGCCGGGCTCTGGGCCCCCGCTGGCATCTTGCCAGACCTTGTGCCAATCGCCCTCCTGGGAATCTGATGTGTAGGATCCTGAGTTAAAACGCACGTTTTCAAGAAGGTGTGCCTTTTTCATTCTACCTTTTTCTTCAACTTTGATCATGTGCACTGAGGAAATAGTAGCATTAGGCAGGTTGTCACTGAACGTTAGTGAGGTGCAAACTCTGCGAAGTGAGGAAGGACCACAGGTGGTCGTGGCTGGGAACCAAGGCTGGTCCATCGTCTCCTTCTCTCCTTCTTCGTCTTTTTCTGTCAAATCGCCTGGATATTAAACAGCTGGTTGTTCGCCCAGGCGGCAAGGCTGTGGTGGGCAGCGCAGGAAGGTGGGCCCCTGTGACCGAGACGCTGTGTTCTCCACACCCTGGAGGCAGCGGGGTGGACAGCAAGGCCTTTTGCTCGGTTGTCACGCTGAAGACCAGAGTTCAGGGCTAGTCAAGCACCATTTCCCTCGGGTGTCTTAGGGAAGCATCCTTTATCCTGCATCTTCCAACTTACTTCCTCGAGTTATTGGTGCTGCTAGAACCGGCAGAGCCAGTGGGTAAATCAGTGTCTCCCTTCCCTGGTGACAGCTCCTCACGGACTCTTTGTCCTGCCCTCGTCCTTGCTCTGGGTCGGCTGTCTGAACCGATGCAGCAGCTCCAGCTTCCTCTCAGTTCTGGCTGGTTCCTCTGCCCGCTTCCTCTCACTTGTAATCCATCTGTGTGTTTACATGTATAGTGTCCTCGCTTAGACAATATATAGTTGGGTCTGTTTTTACAATTAATTCTGAGAGTCTTTGTCTTAACTGGTGTACTTAGCTCCAATGTTTAAAGACACTGTTGATATTGCTGAATTAATGTCTACCATTCTTATAACTGGTCTCTATTCATTATGCTTATTCTTTTTCCCAGCCTTCTCTGGTTATAAGTGACCAGTTTACATGATTGCATTTTCTCCTTTCTCTTAGAATGTTAAGTACACATCTCTGTGAGCGGGTAAAGGGGTGCATGTGCACAAGGACTACTCCCCATAAGAAGGAGCCTTGCATCTGCAGCAACATGGGGGGACCTGGGGGTATTGCGCTGAGTGAAACGAGTCAGTCAGAGAAGGATGGCTGCCAGATGGGAGGGGCTTGGGGTGAAAGTGGCCTGTACTTGGGAAGTACAAATGGCCTGTTATAAAAAGTCACAGTTTGTCAAGCACGGCTTAGGGAATATAGTCAACAATCTATAAATACAAAAGCCTAAGTGACCGTTACGACCTAACAACCAGTTGCTATGATGCGCACTGACCACCAGGGGGCAGCTGCTCAATGCAGGAGCTGCCCCCTGGTGGTCAGTGTGCTCCCACAGCGGGAGTGCTGCTCAGCCAGAAGCCGAGCTCACAGCTGGCGAGTGCAGTGACAGTGGCGGAGCTGCTCCGGCCTCTGTGGCAGCGCTAAGGACCCCTCAGGGGATGTCCGCCGAGGACTCCTGGACTGCAAGAGGGCGCAGGGCGGGCTGAGGGCCTCTCCCCTACCCCAGTGCATGAATGTCGTGCACTGGTCCTCTAGTCAATTATAATTAAAAATAAACTTTTAAAATTATGTTGCTAAAACATGTTTATGCTTGTCCTGTACCCTTACAGGTAATCATGTCCACTTTCAAATATCACCACACACTTCGTGGGCAGTGCAAGCACCTCATTACAGAGACTTCCCAATACCCCCGACCCTCCCTGATGGCACGATGTTACTCATTTTGCCCGTCCTATGCTATCATCACCCAAAAAGGTGTTCCCATTATTTTGAACAAAATACATTACATGCCAGACAAGGAGAAGGCGGTATTTTACTTTACGTCACTCTCCTTCCCAAAAATGTTGATTTCCTGCTTTCTGAAGAAGTTCTTTTACCATGTCTTGCAGGGCAGGTGTGCTGGCGATGACGTTCCTCAGCTTTCATTCCTCTGAGAGAATCTATTTCTCCTTCTCATCTGAAGGATCACCCACTGGGTATTGAATTCTGGGTTGGTGAGTTTGTCCTTTGAGCACTTAAAATATGTCCCTCCACTCTCATCTCTTCCACACGAGAGTGATGGGGCTGTCATCCCTCCTCCCTGCTGTATAGGTTGGGTGGGTTTTTGCTTCCGTTCTTTCAAAATTTTTCCCTTTGTGCACTTTGAGGACGAGACACCAAGGTGTATGTTTCGTATGTATTGTGCAGTGTTCTCTGAACTCGCTGGATGTCTGGTTTTGTGTTTGTCATTAAATTTGGAAAATTCTTAGCTATTATTACTTCAACTGTTCTGCTCTATCCTCTCCTTCTTCTGTTATCCCCAGTATGTGTGTGTCACCTGTTTGTAACTGTCCTAGAGTGCTTCAGCCCTCTCTCCTGGCTCTTTTAAAACTTTCTTTCATTCTTTTTTTGTTTGCTTTGCAGTTTGGGACCGTCTGTTGGCATATCTTCAAGCTTACAGATCTTTCTCTCTACCTCGTCTCTCTCTGTCACTATCTCCCTATCTCTGTCTCTGTCTCCTTCCTTTTCCCAGCCCAGCACACGCTTCCCTCCCTGGCTGCAATGATCACAGCTGTGCCCGGTTCTTCCTCCTCACCCTCAACTTCCCTTGGTAAAACTTTCACAAGTTGGCCTTGGCTGCTTCATTGGGAGGGACCATCTGCAAGTGATTCGGGCTGTGCTCGCAGGGCGGCGAGGAGCGGTGGGAGGAGGGCTCCGCTGAAGCCATCAGGCTGCTCTGAGCTGCAGGCGACAGCCTCTTTGTTGTTCACAATCAATCCAGAGTGGGTTTACAGAGGTCTCCTGAAGACACTCACATCTCTGTCCTCATTACCTGATTACTGCACATCTCGGCAGAGGCCCCGCGCAGCCTGTGTGATCCTCGCCTGTGGGCCACGGCAGGCCAGTCACTCTCCCTGCCCTCGGGGCAGGGGTGGGGGGACCACTGCTTCTTGGCAGCAGAAGCTCAGTCTGCTGATGGGCACAATCAGGAGCTAGAAACGCACCGTAACGGAGGCTCTTTCATCGAAGCCCAACAGGCAGGCGAGGGCTGGGATTTGAGTTGCCATCTGGATGGAGGGGCCGGTCCCCGGCTGTGCTGGACCGCAGGCTGGACGCCAGGCCACACGGAGGGGCATAGCACTGCCCACAGACCCTCAGGACTCAGCAGAAACTGAAGAGACACCCACCCAAGCCCTGCCTTTGCTAAAGAGACCACCAACAGGCAGGGAGTGACGTGCAAAGGTTTGCACCATTTCACCCGGGTGCAAGCGGCTGAGCCTGTTCCTCCTTCAGTTCACGCTGACAGGAGAGGCCACTTCCTCTTCTGAGCCCCTCTCCGCAGCTGCACCTCAGTGCTAACTCTCTGGCACTCATGGTCCACACTGAAGGACCCCCTCCTGGCGGGAGCAGCACCCGGGGGAGGGGGAGGCTCCTGTCTCAGTGAGCGAGCACTGGCCCCCTCCCAGGAGGGGGTGTGGTCGAAGGGACAGGCCCACGGGTGCTCGGAACCCACCAGAGACCTCCTGACACCGGAGGCAGTTAGAAGAGCGCCTCCTGCATGTTTGTGCAGTGATCTGCCATGTGTGCGAAGGCTCAGACGTGAACACGAGTGTGGGGCGCTCTGGGATGTGTTGGTGTCCTGCTGCCCGGAGCTGCCTCTGCACATGGCCCCCAGATTACAGAGAGGCACGGTGTCCTTGGGACACAGACAAACCCCATCCTGCGTTCTCACACGTCCGTGACCCCCAACCTCTCCCCAACCTCCGGAAGTGCAGCTCCTCACAGGGAGGCCGTGATTAAAAATTCTCTCCCTCTGAGTTGTCGTGAGACTGAGTGAGAACACCTGGGGAACGTGTGCTGTGCTTGCTGGCACCGACCCCGCCAAGGTGCGCGCCGTCACCGCGATGGCCCTCACCCTTCTGAGCCTGGGGCAAGGGCAGGTGAGGCACGCGAGGGCTCAGCACCCAGCCCGAGCCCCTGAGCCAGGAAGCAGATCTGCCGTCCTCAGTGCTGGCCAGTGCAGGACAATGTGAATGTCACTTGAGGGAATGGGTGCGTGAATTGCCTCCCATGAGGAGATGGCCTTTGAGTAGCTGCAATGCAGTCAAAATTGCTTTTTAGGTAAGACCTTCTGAAACTTAAAAATGACAAATATACAGATACACGAAAAAACATATACTTGTGCTCTATAGCTGTAGCAAGCAGGAAGTCGTACCCAACTTTCTAACCGATGACGTAACTTCCACACCCCGCACGGTGATGAAAGGCCCCTCTGGGAGGCGCAGTGGAGAGCGTGGTGCGTGAATTCTGAGGGGACAGCTGCTGACCTCACACTGTTGTGCATGTGATCTGTTTAAAACATCCATGGAGGAAGGAAGGTTCCTGCCAAGTCATCCTTTAGAAACCCCCTGTGGCGGATCCTGAAATCTTGAAATAATTTCCACATAAGTGTTTCCATTCTAGAATAATGGGATTTGGGAAAACTGACCTTCTTCCCACTGAGTAGAATTTGAATGTCATGTACTTTGTGATCAGCGAGGAGGAAACAAGACCAGGGAGCTGCTTACACTTGTCTGTGGAGAGAGCGCTTGGGAGGAGGGGCTTCGATCTCAGTGGGTTTGGAGCATCTGCAGTAACGGGCTGTTCACACCGACACCGGGTTCATGTTAAATTAACTCTGACCCGAGATGTGAAATTTTAACACCGTGTGAAAGAATGCAGGTTACACACCTGTGTCATCCCGGGGCACGTGGGGCCTGGACTAGACCCATAGACCCTGCCTCTCTAGGTGCCACTGACAGGGGACGGCAGCAATCACCCCCAGCCCAGTGGGTTTAAGGAAAATGCATTTGGTTTGCACTAACTTCAGTGACTGCCAGAGCGACCTCCTCCACATCAGGGTGTCCCCGACAGAGACGCTCAGCCTGCCCTGGTGGATTTGGGTTGTTTTACAATTAAGGTAGTAAATAGTTACTTAGCTTATAAAGAGAGAACATGCAAAATAGTTCATCATTTTAGTGGCCATTATGTAACATAAATTGTATTGTATGGTGTAGGGAGCGGCTATAGGGTTAAGCCTCGGACTGACCTGTTGGCAAAGCCACAAACAAGTCCCAGCTTAGAGGGTGCAGCCCCTAAGCATAATTAGGCTTGACCTTATGACTTTCCCTAGATCTTATCTGGGAAGCTAATGTTCCCCTGCCACATTCATCCACTACCAGGAGATGCAACAAGTGCTGCCAAAACAAGTGACACTCACAAGAACATTGTAACTATGGTGACCACCACCTTGTTTACCTCTGACTGTAAAATAAAGGCTCAGCTTGCCTCGGGATCTCTCTCTGCGGCCTCAGCCAGGCACAGGAAGATCCACCTGGATCCAGCTTATTCTCTCTGTCTGTCTTTTCTACATCCTTCGCCGCCCCGCCTCAGGCTCACCAAACCCTTGGCTGTGCTGGCACAGTGCATGTGGCGCCCAACATGGGGCCTGAGTTTGGGGGAACTACAATTGTCAAGTGAAAGGACGCTCCAGTGAAGCACGTGCAGAAAGCAAAAAGGAAGGTAAGGAGGGAAGTTTAGTGATAACTGGGTGTAAAACATGGGAAATTCAGGAGCGCAGAAACAGAATTATACATATCCATGCTTCAGCTATGCTCCAAGCCCGGGGCTGTTCTGTGAGGTATCAACAGCTTTTCGATTTGTTGGATTTTGTAAGTAAAACCTGCCCATGGTTTCCTGAGGAAGGAAAGGTAAATGTAGAGACATGGGAGAAGGTAGGAAAACAACTTAGAGATCATTATATAGCTGAAGGTCCAGGGAGAATTCCTCTCTCTACTTCCAGTCTGTGGTCCCTGATTTGGGACTGCCTAGAGCCCACTCCCGAAAAGGAATGGATGAATGTGGCAGGGGAACTAAGACAGAGTGTGGAAGGTTACCCGAGGCTTAATATTGTCGCAAAGGCTTGTCTCTCACCTGGAGACTCCTTATTATGGAAGTATTATATTCATGTCTGTGCTGCCAGTGGACCAGCCTACGTTCAAGAAGCAGTATCAGCTGCCGCATTAAAGGAGATGTTACTTGCTGGTCAGGAGAAAAAGAAAGGGGGATGCTTTAACTGTGGCAAACTAGGGCATTTTGCTAAAGACTGTAATGCTAGAAATGGAAGTCAACAGGCTACCGGGAGTGGAAACAAGCAGCCTGGACTATGTCCAAGATGCAGGGGAGGAACTCATTGGGCAAATGAATGCCACTCCAAGACTGGTGTTATTGATAATCCAGTGCCCCCTATGCGGTGAAACGCCTGGGTCCCACCAAACAGTAGGGGCCTTATCCTTAACCCCACTGCAGCCTTTCCAGCCGGCTCAGTAACCCTTCACCATGCCACCCCAGGAAGCACAGGATTGGCAAGTTCTTCCTGGGGTGACAGATCAGAACTCAGGCAAAAGCAGAAAGCACCAATCCTACTCTTAAAATGCAACTATAAAAACCAAAAAAAAGGGGGAGAAAAATGTTATGTGTTAAAGTTTTTGAGTTACAATGCAGAGAGTTGTACAGCGGCCAAAAGGCATCGGGCCTCCTCTACAATAGCCGCTGCTGGGTTAGCCCGGTGGAAGGATACACAAACCAGGCAAGAGTTTTACCAGATTCAGTAACGATGTGGGCAAGAGGTTGTGTTTTGTATCTTTCCAGAAGGAGCAGCACAGCCTATTTGTGGGCCAGAGCATTATGTGCGTCACCACAATGGGCCCAGAGAAGCTCCTTGTTCCATCACTCAAAAGACTGAGAGTTGCCCCAATAACAGCAATACAGAAAAGGAAGATGATGAAGGCTACGCAAGGGACCGAGGTGCCAACATGGGGTCAGCTGAAGGAGTTAACAAATGAGGCCCAGCAGATGGTAGAAAAGCAAGACGTGGAATCTCCTCCCCTAACCATGTTTCTGGCTGTGCTAGCATTGGTTAGCTGCCAGTCTTCTGCAAAGTCTTGCGCAGCCAATTCTGAGGACTCTGAGTAAATCAGCAAAAGAAACTTTCATTTAGTAGAAAAATGTTACTGTAGTTTGATTTCTCTCTCATTGCTGTGTAGCATCGGCATTGTTTTGTTAATAGTCAGAGCTTTATTCTTGATGTTTAAGTTTTAAAATAACATGTCTGTAGTTTGGGTTTTGCACTGGCATTGTTTTGTTTTTGTTTTAATAGCCAGAGTTTTGTTCTTGATGCTTAAGTTTTACTTTCATTATGGTAGCTTAAAAATAAAAGAAGGGTGAGATGTAGGAAGCGGCTATAGGGTTAAGCCTCGGACTGACTTGTTGGCAAAGCCACAAACAAGTCCCAGCTTAGAGGGCACAGCCCTCTTAGCAATTAGGCTTGACCTTACGCGCTTCCTAGATCTTATCTGGGTAACTACTGGGCTGCAGGAGATGCAGCAAGTGCTGCCAAAACAAATGAAACTCACAAGAACATTGTAACTATGGTGACCATTACCTGGCTATAAAATAAAGGCTCAGCTTGCTGTTTGGATCTCTCTCTGTGGCCTCAGCCAGGCACAGGAAGATCCACCTAGACCCAGCTTATTCTGTCTGTCTTTTCTACATCCTTCGCTGCACGCCCCCCACCCCTTCCTCCTCAGGCTCACCAAACCCTTGGCTGTGCTGGCACAGCACAGTATGGTGGCCTGAATGTATACAAGGCTACAAAGGTACATCTTTATGTGTTCAAATCTTTACAATGTCCTCTGTTTCCTATAGTGTATTTATCGTTATTCTTGGCACTTAAAAAGTTTAGTCTGCAAAGGAATTTTGGAAGAAAAATAGGGAATGGAAAGGAGTGTGTGTTCAGAATTTGGAACTGAGTTTGGGGAGGTGAGGCACAGCAGACAGCTCAGGGCTCCCCGCCATCCGGGAGAATCACGGAATCCCTGGAAGCAGGTCTCCATAAGAAAGAAGAACCAAGCCCTGCGTCCAATCACCAACTTCCCAGGAGGTCTTGGCAGCTAGAAGCCTCACCTGTGCCCAGCACAGAGCAGGGTCCATCCTGTGAGTGAGCCACGGGCTTGCATCCCTCAGAAAGCCATGGGGGAGCATGAGGCTCGCCAGGTACACCAGCCGAGAGGATGACCAACTACACACTGAACAGTCACACCCAGAAGCAGAAACCATCTGTGCACAAACAACCCACAGAGACTTATGTAGGTGACCCTGAGCGGTGAGGTGGGGAGGAGACGGGGCCCCTTGATGGGCAGCCTGTGCCCTGTGAGTCCCAGTGCAGGTGACCCTGAGTACTGGCCTTCCACAGTGGAGGTGCTACAGTGGAAAGGCCTGTGACCTAGACACTGGTGATGGAAGAGCTTCTGCTGACAGACGGTCTGAGGGTCTAGAACAGGAAGGTGTTGCAGCCTCTGGAGGTGCCAACACTGTCCAGGGACAGCTCCTGTCAGTACCCAGGTGCGAGGAGGGAAACCATGGCAGATGACAGGCTTCGAGATAAGAGGGGGACTGTGTGCAGGGGCTGCTGCCATCAGACACGGAGTGACAGTGAGGAGCCACCAGGGACGAGGCGCAGACACCAGCCAGAGTCTATTTGGGGCATCTCCACAGGAAGACGCATTTCTTTCTCCCATGAGCAGAGGAGGCATGGCCAAAGGTGCCTCTTCCGTCTGTCACTCACTCGTCATCAGGGCCTGAGCTGGACCTGGCACCTGGGTCGCTCTCTGTAAACCAGCAGTTGCCAACCGGTGGTCCACAGATCACTGGTGGTCTGAGGTCCAAAAGGGTGGCGACCGCTGCTGCAAACCCCATTAAAGGGGACAGAATGAGTGACAGGAGAGCTGCTAATGACAAAGCCAACACCCTCAGCTTTCTGCTCTCAATCTAGTTAAACCAGTAAACCCTCCCAGTCAGATGAACAACCGATAGAAATAAACGGTGTTGATCGACAGGTGGTTCGTTGAAAGAATGAGAGCTGCCTTATGACCTTCACCGACTAATTAGACATTCATCTCAAAAATTCATCTTAAAAAGGAAGCAACAGTGAGGGAACAGCTGACAGACAAATGTGAGTGGAACTGATGTTAGTGTCTTCGAGCTGCCTGAGGCCCTCAGAGGGGCCCCTAGCAAGCAAAGCTATTTCAGAATAACATGAAGCACGTGCTATGCTCCCCCCCCCCAAACTAGTGCCTAGTTTGGAAGTGGGGCCACTGCTGGTGCGGTGGGTTAAGATGAGGTCATTAGCGTGTGCCCTCATCCAACCCCATGGTGTCCTTCTCAAAAGGGAAACACCACGTGGACGTGAACAGCAGGACTCAGGCGAGACAAACCCAGGATGCCAGAGATGCCAGCACACCCCCGAGGCTTCAGAGGAGCCACCTCCCCACCTTAACCTTGGACTCTGTCCCAGACGGTGACCCAGGGGGGAGGGGGCGCTGCGAGAGCAGCCTGGACCTCACGCGTGCACACCCCCGTGACTGTCCCCTCACAAGTGTGCAGCCCAGACACGTAGGAACAGTGTCTCAGGAACCATGGCATGTGCACGTGTGTGGTCTCTGCCATTTCTAGAATATTCTAGGAGGAGAGTACACAGAGGTATGCTTTCAGAGATTGACCCAGGTTTGTCTTCTTTCTGCAGCTGTGTTTGGACTCAGCACAGTCGAAGCTCCAGAAAAACTCTTCTATGAAAATGCTTCACAATGTGGCGCTGACATCTCCGCCTCATCCCTAACTCTCAACACCCCAGGATCTCTGCACCCAGTGCCCAGTGGGCAGGGCCCTGGTGGGTAGGCGGTGCCCGAGTTGGGACTGATGTACTGGCTGTCAGTACTGACCAGCCTGCCTTTGGAGGCCATGGCTGCTGCCTCTGAAGAGCGTTTCTGCTGTGGACACGCCTGGAGAACCCCCACCCACAGATCTGCCGAGCACATCAACAACCAAGCGTGTCCCGAGCGGTGCCAAGGAGCCCGATAGATGGCAGCTCCTTAAAGAACACTCTTCTCCTAAACGGAGGCCAGATGCTGTGTAGGTGACCCGAGAGGATGCCGCAATCCTCATTCCCATAAATAAAAGGAAAGCTGTCGGGAAGAAAAAGCCAAGATAGGTCATCTTTAAGCCATCAGCATTCCATCCCCGCTTTAAAAACTCTTTGTCAACTATGAATCCATTTTTATATAAAAATAAAAAAATGCTAGTAACAGATGACAATTACGTCATGACCTGATGTGGGGATAAATGTGGCTTGAATGCTGGCACCGTGGTTACAAGACCCCATGGGAGCATGGCTGTGCAGGCACAGACTGCAGTGGCAGGAACGTGGGGTCCAGGGTGAACTCACCACCCACTCAGACACGTTTCCACCTGCGCTCGCCTCTGCTCTGGGTCTGTGCCCCAGGTCCGTCTCCCCAGATGACCCAGCTAACCTGTACCCCTGGCTCAGAAACCACTGGGATGCTTACCCCTCACCTTTATGGAATTTCCACGGGAAAGTGTCATGTGATGCACAGACTTTTGTGTCTGCCTTCTTATTTTCTGCGTAAGATTTTGCAACCCATCCAGGTTGCTGAATGTACTGGCAGTTTGGTTTTCCTTAATTGGCAATATCCCATGGTGTGCTTAAACCACCATGGTTTGTTTATCCACTTTTCTCTTAGGAGACATTCTGGTTGATTCTAGTTTGGGGCTACTGTGAACAGCAGAGCTATGGACATTCAGGAGCCAACCCCTGTGTGGGCCTGATCACATCTGTCCAAGGGCCTGACTGCTGCACTGTATGGTAAGGAGATGCTTATCTTACAAAAAGCCTTTCAAGCTCTTTTCCAAAGAAGCAGTGCCATTTCACATTTCCACCAACAACATACAGAAGTCCTCATCTCTTTGCCAATACTTGGGAACGTTGGACTTTGGGATTATAGCCATTCCAGTGGGTGTGAGGCGGCCTCTCACGTGGTTGGTCATTGTTGTCAGAGGATTTTTGCTGGGTATACAATTACTGGGTGACAGGATTTTCTTTCAGCACAGAGGCCGACATTTCTCGTCTTCTGGCTTGCAGAGCATCTGTCAAAAAGTCTGCTGCCAATCTTACTCTGTGCCTCGGCATGCCATGGTCTCTCTATCGCTGTATTTCAGCAACTTGAATGTGATATGCCTGGGTGGACATAGTTTGTGGGTCTGTATATGTTATTATTTTTTACTTAGGACTTACTGAGCTTCCTGGGTCTGCTGATTAAATGTTTTGGCCACTATTTTCACACAAACTCCTGTCTTACTCCTTCTGAGATCCAGCTCTAAGTCTATCACACTCCTGTGTGTCATGGTCAGTTGCTGACTATGCTTTCTTTCTGCCAGCCATCTCTCTCTGTGTGCACCATGTGGTTACATCTCATTGCTATTTCTTTACATTCACTAATTTGTTTTAGGAAAACACATGGTCAAACTCAGTTCTGTAGATGTGGAGAACAGACAGGATTTAAAGCTAAAGCCTGGTCGGTAAAGTGGCATTTAACTAGGAAAGGCATAGGCAAAGCAGGGCTGGCTGCCTGTTTTTGTTGTTGCTGTGGTTTAAAGTTTTATTGGAAAACATTCATGCTCATTTCTGTGTGTGATGTCTATGGCTTCCTGTGAGCTGCATGACAGGGCTGAGTGGCCACAGTGGAAGCTGGTAGCCTGCAAAAGCTAAACTATTTGCCAAATACCCTTTACATAAAAAGTGGTAAGGCCCAGCTGGTGTCGCTCAGTGGTTGAGGGTCGACCGATAAACCAGGAGATCACAGTTCCATTCCCAGTCAGCACTGGAAAGTTTGTGGGCTCAATCCCTAATGTAGGGTGTGCAGGAGGCAGCGGATCAATGAATCTCTCTCATCATCGATGTTTCCATCTCTTTCTCACTCTCCCTTCCTCTCTGAAATCAATAAAAACATTTTTTAAGTGGTAAGAATGATGATCTGGGGATTCTGCAGGAGACGTGACTGAACTGGACGGAACAGAAACACTGGGGGATCTGCCTACACTGTATCACAAATAGGACCATTCTTTCCGCCTACATGGAAGGTCTGTCCTTCAGAAAGCCTGGATGTTTAGTGCCCTACTTCATGAGACACATGAACTTGCACATGATTCGTCTTCACCAAATTTCAGTCATGAACAGCCATTGACTCTGAGTGTTAAAGAGACATGTTGACATCACCTTGAGAACAGGAGCTTTAAGTTCTAAAAAAAATCCTAGAACATCCACACGGTGCCCCAAGTGCTTACAGTTCAAGTGGCACTTTGGCCGCTCAGCGGCGGCGGCTGTCATCTCCGCAGGTTTGCAGCTGCTCTTGCGCCCACATGCCGGCCAGAGCCTCCCTGTGCGGTCCTGAGCCACACGTGTAGCCAGAGGCGCAATCTCGCCTGGGAATGAGTGGAGCCGGGGACCCAGGGGCGGGGCTGCGTCTCGCCTGAGCCACTCTCAGTGAGAAAGAAGCATTTAAATGCCCATATGAGACTAGAAAGAGTCATGACTTTGCGGACAGCCACGGAGCTCTCTGCCTGTTCCCTGGGAAAATCTCTGCATGCGAGGAACCTGGTTTCACTCCACTTCACAGGGGAGGGGGGTGGCTGCCGGGCACATCAGCACAGAGGGCAGAAGAGTGTCTTCACACACAGGCGCAGACGAGTGAGTAAAACCAACACGCTGCCTGCTATCTGCAGTGAACTCGCTGGAGTCCAATGTGTTTTCTGCCATTTTCCAACACACCATGTGCCAGGACACCGTTGGGTCTTTTAGTGGTGATGATAGCTACATTTCCTCTGTCTCTATCTGAGGGGACGTGCCTGCACCCTGAGAGCCAGCCTCACCGTTCCCCGTGAGGCTGGTGGGGTTGGTGAGGCTGGTGAGGTGAGCACTGTCATTGTGCCCGTGTGGCAGGGGCACGGAAGCTCGGGGGTTGGACGGATCTGGCGTGTGACTCAGATGCTGTGCAGCTCTGTGGGATGATGCCACCACATTCAGTGCTGAAGGTCCCATGTGTGTGCACACACTCAGAGGGGAGGGGGAACATGAGGACCAGGCCATGTCCATGGAATTCCATAAATGATACCAAGTAGGAACCTTATTTAAACGCTGCTTCCTGAATAGTTTGTTTTGTATTCTGTAGCTTTAAAAAAACAAAACAAAACACCCTTAGAATTCAGAGTCACGGCCCCATTATGTCCTTGGATGAGGCCATTTGCCCTTGTTCACAACACACTGGGCCTTGTGTCCAGGGAACTGAGGGGTGAGGGGTGGGAACCCACCAACTGTCCTCTCTGCAGACAGCCACACTGCACCCTCCAGGCTGGCGAGGCGGGCGCACTCAGTGCCACGAGGAAGCTGCTGGCCCAGGCGTTGACCTTGGCCGCCTTCAGCCTGGCCCACGGGCGGATAAGGCTTTCGGCCTCTGTGTGACCAGATGCCGGGAGCAGGGCCCACAGGCCACAGGGACCCTCCACGCTTCTGAGACAATAACGCCATGTTTTATCAGCCACGTAAGGAGGCAATTTCATGCACGTCAGCCCAATAAAGCACGTCTCATGCGTTCAAACCTCAAATGTAAACCAGATACCTGGCTGAATTCCCAATGAGTTTCCAACGAGGTTCTGCCCGTCCCTGCCGCTGACATCGGTAACCGCTCACCTCTGCAAAAGCTGTTTGGCATTTTATGTGCCAGGACTGGACATCAAAGCCGGCTTTTACTCGGGAGCTTTTACGAGCCATGTCTGAATGCAGAGCAAGCCTTAGTCCGGGCACATGGAGCTGGTGAGCAGCGCACTCAGGAAAAACAGGTGAGCGTGACCCACCAGGCCCTAAATTCAAGTCTCCCTCCGGGAACTTTCAGGGAAAATCCCTGTTCATTTGCGAAGGAAATTTATCTTTCCTTCCTCGATGATTCGCCATCTCTCTGCTCTCTCAGAACTGACAGGTCAGGATGCCCGAGGGGGCATCTAGGAGGTCTCGGGTGTGCAGTCTGAACTGCGTTGAGGACTATGGTTTTGAATCAGACAGAACAAACCAAAACCTTTACCCTAAGGGTGTCCAAAAGCGAGGCGGCACCGTGTGTGTGTGTGTGTGTGTGTGTGTGTGTGTGTGTGTGTGTGTGTGTGTGTTGGGGGAGTGGGGGGGGCAAGCACAAAGTGCTGGGTGTACCCATGGACCCATTTGGGAGGGCTTCTTGATGGAGTCCTTGACAGTTAGTAGGATCTACATCCTTTTAATGCTCCTATGAGTGTTCTGCCTGCTGCTCTCCCTAGATCTAGCTCGTACACCTTATTAGATTGTTTAGAAAATGAGCATCCCCTCTGTCACATGGCCGTGCCTGCCCAGAGCAGCAGCGAATTCCTTTCCTGCAGGGTCACACGGTGGGGACTCACTCCAACGTCACCTCAGGCCTGTCCTACGCTCTGCGTCAAACACGGGTCCCTCAGGAGAGCACAGTGAAGTTTCTCGTCTACAGTCACTTGTCTGTGGCATCAGCTCCAAACCCAGCACTCTCTGAGCACATGTCCCTTGTCCACTTTGAGGTCACTGCTTTCCCCATTCTAGGCACACTGTCTAAGACGAATGCTTCAGAATGTCATAGTTCAATGCTCCCAAAGTTGTCCAACTCTCAACAGACGCGAGGCATTTTCTGTAAAGGAAGGCTCGCTGGGCCCCGGTAGACTCCCTGAGTCAGGGCGTTTAGGAGAACTGGGTGATTCCACTGAGACCTGGGATGGAGGACCACCACCTGGCCTGGCTCCCAGCTTGCCCCGCCTCGAGCGGTCAGCGCCCTCCCCGTGTCCACACCTCTCCTGCTCCGTTCCCTCCAGGATTTCCCATCGGACCTGAAGCGTGCATTTCTCCCGCGTCCTGGACTCCCTTCTGGCCAGAGGCTCCGGCTGTGGTCCTACTTCGGGGCACAGGGAGCCACCGATTCATCGTGGAGGCCACTCTGGGTCTGACCTGCCAGCATGGGGTCACGACCTCGGTCGTCCGGCCTCCTCGGCCTCAGTGTCCCTCACCTTCCGACACATGACCTCCTCCTGGCGGTGTCTCCTCACAAGTTCCCCTTGACGCTGACGGGGATTCGCACCTCCTGAGGGCACTCAGGCAGGCCTCCACCTGCTGGGACATGGGCCCGTGATGGTCCCCACACTGCCCTGCACGCCGGCCCCCACAGGTTGCTCTCCCAGGGCCCCCGTCTGTGATCCGTGACAGTGGAGGCTTCACGTGAATAGGGCATCGCCCACACTCCTCTCAACTTTCTCAGTGAGGCTGGGTCCCTAAGTGAAGTGTTCCCACGCTGTGCCGGGGGCCACCCGGACTCCACAGTCCAGAGGAAGAAGGCGTGCCCAGTCCAGGCCCGGTCAAACTCGCTCGATTTCAGGGACACCGCGGGCAGAACACACTCTGTCTCCCGTGGAAGGAAGGGCCCCGGGCACCAGCTCTTGGCCAGGGCAGGTCTGTCACTTGGAACAAGCGTGTTCGCTGACCCTGGACAGCAGGGAGCGCCATGGCTTCTTGCTAAAAGGCATCAGAACAACTTATGGCAATGAAAACATTCAGTTAACACATTCTGGGGGCCTTAGATAAAGGCTTAATTAACGTGAAGACTCACTTCACGCTGCAGAGAGCAGTCACTGGTTCTCAAAGGCTGTTTCTGAAGTGACACGTGTACTGCACAGCATTCAAGGAAGCGGCGAGAGGCTGGGAGCAAAGGAAGAGGCTGGCTGACGGGGTGACGGTGCCGTCTTCACTCCAGCAGACGGCGTCAGCATGCGAGGGGCGCCCAGTGTGTCAGTCCAGAGCCGCCAGGCATCCAGGATCATCTGCATGTGAGGCCCTGGCTGCTCTGGAGCAAGAAGGTAACGACGGGGACCCTGGAGAAAGGTCCCGTGTAAATCCTAGAAAGTGCCCGTGGTGCTCACCGGCACTGAACATCTGGGCAGCGGTGCAGCCGCATCCTCTGCACGTCTTACAAACACCTTGCGGCCGGAGCCCTGCCTGCGGGCAGCGGCTGAAAGGCAGGTGTTGGCAGCGCCTGTCGCTCGCACCAAGGGTCTGTTTTCATGCTTGAGGCAACCGTCTCCTTGCCTTTGATTCCTTTTCCATGCACCAGGGCCCGTCTCGTGTTTGCGCACAAGTACCACTGCCTTTGACAGTGTGTCTCGTCGCCGTCTTGGGCTCCTGGCCCCTACTGACCTCACAGGCCCCCGAACGCTGCCCATAAAGCACGCGCGGTTACACAAGAGCCTGCAGGTGCCTCGGGTCTGCACAGCCCGTGAAACTCGGAGGCGCGGCCGGAGATGAGAGCGGAGGACAGCCTCCCCCGCGGCGTCCACGCGGGAGGAAGGGCTCGGCGCAGGGAGGGCTGGGGAACAGGGAACACGGGCCGGTGACCGCCTCAGAGCGGCCGCAGTGCTCCCAGCCAGCAGGTGTCGTCTCTGTGGGACAAAGGTATAAAAACCCCTGGTTTCCAACAGAGCATCTCATGTGTATTTTATGCCAGACACCTGGTTTCTCAAACGTGCCTTTAACTAAACAAGCCTGAGGGAGTCTGAGGAGCGTGGCTGGCTGATGCGGAGCTTCCTGCTTGGAACGCTTGTTTTTAAACATTGCCCAAAGGCAGAGTGTGCTCTGCAGATAGAGTCGGGCACGAAACTCTGGCGTTACTGTTAGTTTAACATTGTCAAAGTGACTTATGACTGAGACTATATAAAGAACACTTACAGACCAATCAGAAGACCATCAATACAAACATGGCCACGATGTAACTAGACATTTCACCGCAGGAGGTCAGCGAGACCCAGGCCTGAGAAGAGGGTCAGCATCCTCAGTCTCCGGGAAACATGCACCAAACCGCTGAGACCCCTCACGCGGTGACCGATGGCGGTGGAGGGGCAGCCTCAGACCCCGGCAGCTGGAGTGTGTAATGTCTGGCCGGTTTGGAAAACAGTCTGGCAGCTTCTTAAAACATGACGTGTAAAGTCACCACTTGACCCCACAGGTCCACTCCAAGCCACATACCCAAGAGAATACACACGTATGTCCACACGAGGCCTTGCACGTGCTCACGGTGACTTCCTCCATGATAACCCAAACACAGGACTCGACAGCCAGCAGCTTGGGATGGAGAAAGAGGTGGGATACCCAGGCAACAGACAGATACTCGTGATAAAAGCAAATAAACCACACGCTACCGCTAAGGAATGAGGCTGTGCCCTGCTTACAGAAAGGGCCCCTAAGAGACAGATTTGTGCTCACCTGGGCCTCAGGGGGAATGAGGACTGGCTGTACGTGGGTACCAGAGACCTTCGGGCGGGAATGAGCCTCAGGTGGGAATGCTCGTACAACTGTGTACATTTATGAAAATCTTTGAATTGTGCACTTAGAAGAGGCAATTTTTTTGTCATGTAAATTAGACGTGGAAAAGGTGTTCAAAGGAAAACCCAGGTGCAGATGCATGAACGAGAGAGCCCGTATCTGGGCACAGGGGACACGACGTGGTTGTCCTGTCTCTTTCCGCTCCATCGGCCTTCCCACCAACAAGGCCCATTCAAGAACAGATTTAAAGTGACACAGGCTAAGGTTTGAGCAGAGACTCTGCAGATGTGGGGGGCCTGGAGCACCTCCAAGGCAAGGACCCGGCCAGGGGTTGGGGGGCCAAGTGGGCCAGGCCTCCCCACAGCTCCCTGGGCTTGAGTCGCAACTGGTTTATACACACAGACGAACCCAATAGCAGATTGCCTATTGTCACACTCAGATTTAAAGACACAGACTGAAAATATAAGCCACGCAAACTGCCCGTCATCGAGCCAGCGCTGGCCTGGTCCCCGAAGTCACAGACTCCGCAGGCCCTTCACCACTGGCCTCTTGAGATCGAAAACATCGGCCAAAAATGTTCGTGTCATTAAAACGCATCATCACTGAGATGTCCGGGCCCATACAAGGCATCTGATAAACTGAGATAAGAACTCAGTCTTTACCGCAGCTTTAAGACGGGCGGAGAGTGTGTGTGTTTATTTCTTGCCATTTTAAGACGTCGACGTGGGTGTGTTGAAGTTATGTGTTAATTTTATGTAAAGTTTTATGAAACCTTAGCAATTGTATCACATTGCCCCTTCCCCATTAAGTATGTCATGCTTCATATTTTAGGAATTTCTTCTTAGATGCAGTGTTTATTCAACGTCCTGAGTGACTGTACTAAATGGTCTGAAAGGCCAGTGTTCAACTGCTCAGCAATAACGTTAGGAAAAGGCGCCTCGGGAAGCGAAGTGTTTGGCATCACAGACCTGGGACACGGCCATCGTCCCGTTTCACAGCCGCTGCCAAGACACTTTGTCAGAGGGACCGCATCCCGGAGAGACGCAATCAGTCTGCTCCCTGTGCGCCGTGGGTGGCTGGAGGGAGGCTGGGGCAGGCAGAGAGGGCACGGGCCCCGCCACACACCCGGTCCCCCCGCTGCACACCTAGCCATCCACCGCCCTGCTGTCCTCGAGCTCTGCAAGGACCAGGACTAGTGTCCCTGCAGCCTTTTGCTAAGGTCCCCAACACTGACCAACGGCGTAAGCAAGGAGTAAAAGCAGCCGCCGCTCCACACAGCTTGTGGCCTTACGCACGACAACACCAGCACCAGCGCTTTGCTGGCTGCCCCCACAGGCTGGGAGGAAAGCACCCCCTGATGGAGACAGTCCTTTTCAATTACGGAAACCACCGGAGGGCCTCACAGGGTCTCAGCAGTGCAGATGAATGTCATCACGCCTGCTCCTCAAGCCACGGGAGAACGTGTTTATGTTCAGGACAGAAGCCCCAGGCTTGTCCTCAACTCACCTGGCTGCTCACCTTCAAAGTCAGGAACGCCCACAAGAGCACCTAACGGTTAGGTCCTAACCTAATGGGAGTCCCCCCACCAAGCTGGTCGCCCCTTTCTTCTCCTGGATGAGCGGGCAAGCAGCCTGTGGAGGACCCACTGGGCGAGGTGTCCCCTCACCAGCAGGGCCTGCCTGGCTCTCCCTGATGCCCTCTGTAGGACTAGGACCCATGGTGCGCTTTCTCCTTCCTCACCCGAGTGTCCAGGACACTGGCCCTGACAGGAATGGCATCCCTACTCCCCCCATGGCTACCTACCTTCACATTCTAATGCCCATTTCCTGTCTCCCATGAACTTGACCCTGGTTCTTGCTCCCTGACCCCTAACGAGCAGCGTGTCATGGCCTGCAGCACCATGTCTTGCTCCTCATGCGTTGGCTGTGCAGGGAGGTGGCTCCCAGGGGGTGGTTTCAGGGACACAGCTGCCTAGCTGCCCTTCATGGCCAGTTAGCTAAGCCCTCCAGCCCTCCGTAATGGGAGGAGAACGGAGCCTAGAGCCAACACTCGAGGGAGGGTGAGTGGGGAGCAGAGTTAAAGCTCCCAGGAGAGCCTGCACGCAGTAGGTGCTTCCTAAGGAGGAAGCAGTGGAGGTGGTGATGGTGGTAAAGGTGGAGGCGGACGCTGAGAAAGACACCCACTAAGAAGGTCTCCTGGTGGCTAACTGGACTCAAATTAAAGAACAGTCCAGCAGCCATTCTGCACAGGGGCTCATGCAAGCCCCACCAGGAGCAGCCTGCACGGAGCTGCCTGCCTGCTCCTGAGCCAGCCCTTGTGAAGGGTTCCTGGATCCCATTTCAACCAATAGGACGGAGGCTTTCCCATCCAGTCGGAGCTGAAAAGTTATTTTTAAACGTGTTTGTGCTCTTTCATTTGACACTATACTGTCTGAACGTTGCTGCCTGTTTCACCCCCTCCTAAATTAATGTTGACATTAATATTTCCTTCTATTAGCTCTACATTCTCATTATAATTGACTTGACTTGCATAGACACCAAATAAGTAGATATAATACATGTAGAACGTAAAGAAAATATACCATCAACAGCAGGGTGCACCCCACCCTGGGGGGGACAGTGCGTTGAGGGTGACTATCTCTTCTCTTCGCCTCCCCACTCCCTCCCCACCGGTGAGCCCACTGGCCTGTGTTTCTCGCACTTGCTCTCTCTGCATTGCTACCACGTTCTCATTGTATGTCATGTGACTCATATACCGTGCTCTAAATGTCTCACCCGGGGTCGCAGCATCACTGGGATGCAATCAACCTTCACGACACCAGGTCAGAGATTGGCATGCTGTCTCTGTCGCCGAGATCCATTCACTTTTACTGCTTTGTAGTAGTGTGTTGTGCTAACACGCAGCGATTTATTTGTGCATTCTGCTTTTGATGCACATTCTCATTGTTTTAGGTTGTTTTCACACAGTGCTTCCTCGAGGTTGTGTGTGTGCTCACACCTGCGCACTAGTTTCTCTGGCCCACACCTTCCAGTGCAGTTACTGAGTCAATCTGCACTGGGCATATCTTCAGGGTCACGATAAAGTCATGTTGCGTTCCAGGGCAGTTGTGCGGATTCACTGTCCCACCCACGGTGTACAGGTGCTTCTCGTGCTCCCCGTCCTAACTCAGTATCACACTGTACGCTTTGCCAATTAGATGGACATGAAATGGTGTCACATTGTGGTTTTCATTTTCATTTCCATGATTAAAGGTTGTATAATTGATAAGTATACTGGACAATCAGTTTCATCTTCTTTAAACTCGTATTGAATTTTTATGCACATTTTGTAGTGGCTTGTCCCTTTTTAAACAAATATTTTTATTTATTGATTTTAGAGATAGGAAGGGAGAGGAGGGAACATCTGTTATTCCACTTACTTATGCATTCATTGACTGATTCTTGTATGCGCCCTGACCAGAGATCGAACCCCACAAGCTCGGTGTACTGGAGTGATGCTCTAACCAAGTGAGCTACCTGGCCAGTTCTGTCCTTTTTGTAGATTGATTTACATATTATGAATTCCAATCTATATCACTTACACTGCAGCAACTATTCTATCCCATGTTGTGCCTTGTTTATTTTGCTCTCTTGGATGTCTCTTAGCAGAAGTTACTAATTTCACTGGAGTTGAGTACATCAGCCTTTTCTCAGGGGTCTCTGTCCCTGTAACAAACCATCCCCTCTTCTAATAGTACATTTTGTATTCACTCTTGTTGTCTTAGTTACTGTTCATGGTGCGAGGGATGGGCTCACTTTCACTCTGTTTTCCCAGGAGGTGACCAATCATTCCAGAAGGACCCAGACAGTCTTCATCTGAGCTCTCCGTCCCATTGTGACACGGAGATGAGACATGTAGCTCCCCGAGTTCCAGAGTCTCCCAGCTCACCGACAGTGCAAAGGACAGAACAGGAGAGCTGAGGTCCTAGGGGCTGTCTCACCCTCCCCAGTGACTGGGACAGCAGACAGAAATAGGAGCCTTAAAGACACTACCTGTGACAGCAAGAGCGGGTGTTTGATCTTAAGTATCCATGAAAAGATTAAATCTAAAAAGCATGATGAGAGTATATTGCATTTCCTAACACTTTCAACAAAACATGTTTAACGTGTACAGAGAATTTCATTCGAACCCTTTATGTGGTCATTTAAAAACAAAACAAAATATATTGATTTTTTTACAGAGAGGAAGGGAGAGGGATAGAGAGCTAGAAACATAGATGAGAGAGAAACATTGATCAGCTGCCTCCTGCACACCTCCTACTGGGGATGTGCCTGCAACCAAGGTACATGCCCCTGACCAGAATCAAACCTGGGACCCCTTAGTCCGCAGGGCAATCTCTATCCACTGAGCCAAACAGGCCAGGGCTTACGTGGCCATTTTTGAAATGTAACAGGAATACCTTAATACCTGTAAGCTATCCCAGAGACATTGGTGCAAAAGGACTGCAACGCTTGCGCCTAGCAGCCATGTATGATGCATGGAGTTAGCTCTTCAGTGACTAGCGAGGTCACTGTTCCCTCCCTGGACCAATGGGGACTGTTACCCAAAGGCAGGTTATCTATGAGAGAGAGAGAGAGAGGGAGAGGGAGAGAGGGAGAGAGAGAACAAGCATAGTCTTTTTCTGTGTAAAATCAATAGATTTGATCTAATTGCCAGATGAGAAATAGCCATTAGATACAAAGATTATAGATTTTTGTATAATACCTGCCAAAATGTTCTTTTTTATTTCATAAAAAAATGCAGTGTTCAGCTTTTGAAAGTAGCAAATAAAATTGAAAGCCAGTTTTCCACGTGGTAAAATGTCATGATAAATGGCAATTGGTCCATGCTCCTGTTATTTCATTAGAGAAGACACTATAAAAAGACTAATGAAGGGAGGCAATGCCAGTAAACTAGACAAAGAAACAAATAAATGGAATAAGAGAGAAGCAGTCATCTGAAATTTGGCAATGGGATGATTATATCAAAACATAGTATTTGTCAAAGAGCTTAATAAACTTTAAAATATTTTTAAAATAGAGTTTGTAAGGAAACCAAGTTAGAGAACATGTGCATAGAAAAAAATGCAAATTTCATGAATATACAATTAAGTCTAACAAATTACCAGTATGTTTAATTTAGTTAAAGCTTCAGCCATGTCAGTAACAATGTCTTGAACAATTTATTCCAAGTATTATTTCCTGTGGATATTATAAAAATATTTTGCAGAGCTTTATCTGATTATCCAATGTTTTAAACATCTTACAATACTAGTGCCCTCTGCCCATGGAGAGGGGAGGATCTCACATACAGGTAGGCGGTAGGTTGGAAGGCAAAGCCCAATCTTTCATGTTGAGTGGGATTGCATCACAGTGAACCATACCCCGTGAGGCAGCTAATGCTGCCCAAGATCTGTGATATAGACTTTGAGGAGACTTAAAGATGGTGGTGTAGGTAAATACCTATACTCACCGCCTCCAACAACCACATCAAAATTACAACTAAAATACAGAACAACCATCATGCAGAACCATGGGAAAGCTGGCTGAATGGAAGTCCCACAACTAGAGAAGTAAAGAGGAAAGCACACTGAGACTGGTAGGAAGTGCAGAACAGGCTGGTCCGGCACCCACATGGGCCGCTTTTTTAATCAGGAGAGGGGTCGTCTCTGCAGAGGCCGCCCAGAGGAGCAAGGGGTCCACACAGACTCCCAGCCCAGAGTCCCAGAACTGAGAAAAGAAGTCCCTATGGGCAGTGAGAACTACAGCTGTAAAAACCAGTGGGGATTGGGGATCAGCAACACAGAGGCTGCTGGAGACCCAGCTGCTCTGCTCCTCTTAAAAGGCCAGTACAGGAACTGAACTTACAAGGTCCCACTTCCTCTGAGCTCCAGTGCCAGGGAGAGTCTCTGGGGACACAGACACATAGTAGGAGGAACTGGTTTATCAGGCATTGGGGCAAGAACTCAGGAGCAGCTTTCTCCCAGATGGAGGTGCTTGCAGGGATCATTGTTCCTATGCTGGGACCTTCTTAGTCACAGGGTTGACTGGCAGCCATTTCTGTTTGCTCTGCTCTGGTGATTCCCTAAGACCCCACCTCATCCAATTTACAACCCCACCCAAGATGCATGCAGTGGCTTTTGTATATGAAGAGCCTGTACTTGCTCAGGCTAAAAGCTCTCAAACAAGCTGCAGCTGGGTCAGGGAGCCACAAACCTATCAATAAAAGGCCCAAGACCCGGCACCAGCATCAGCCTGCCTTTTTTCATAGCTGGACCTCATCTGGGCACTTTCAAACCCGATACAAAGAGGAGGAATCTACAGATCATTCTGTAACTCCTGTTGGGTGGCCCCAGGCAGTGGCTGACTTTGCACCTCCCTGGAGACCCAAGAACCAGTGTACCCAGTGGACAGCTTCAGACCATACCAGATTATAACTCTAAACATCCATAAGCAACACACTCAAGAAGCTCAGGTGACTAGGGAGGTTTAGCCACTGGGCCCTATAGGCCACTCTACCAACTCAAGGAGACATAACAGCTCTACCCAATACATAGAAACAAACACAGGGAAGCAGCCAAAATGCAGAGACAAAAAAAACAACAACGTGTCACAAATGAAAGAAAGCAAACTACTGGATATAGGGTTCAAAACCATGGTTATGAGGTTACTCAAGAATCTTCTAGAAACCTCCAAAAAAAATGGAAAAGGACCAGTCATAAATTAAGCATACACTGACTGAAATAAAGAATAATATACAAGGATTCAATAGTGGAATAGAATATTCTGAGAATCAAATCAATGATTTGAAATATGAGGAAACAAAAAACACCCAACCAAAAGAGCAAAAAGAAAAAAGAATCCAAAAATATGAAGATAGTGTAAGGAGCCTTTGAGGCAACTGCAAGTGTATTATGGGGGTGCCAGAAGAAGAGAGAGAGCAAGATATTGAAAACCTATTTGAAGAGATAATAACAGAAAACTTCCCCTACCTGATGAAAGAAATAGACTTACAAGTCCAGGAAGCACAGTGAGTCCCAAACAAGAGGAACCCAAAGAGGACCACACCAAGACACATCATAATTAAAATGCCAAGGGCTAAAGACAAAGAGAGAATCTTAAAAGCAGCAAGAGGAAAGCAGTTAGTTACCTACAAGAGAATGCCCATACGACTGTCAGCTTTTTTCTCAACAGTAACTTTGCAGTCCAGAAGTAAGAAATATTCAAAGTGATGAATAGCAAGGACCTACAAACAAGATTACTTTACCCAGCAAAGCTATCATTTAAAATTGAAGGTCAGATAAAGAGCTTCACAGACAAGAAAAAGCTAAAGGAGTTCATCACCATCAAACCAATATTATATGAAATGTTGAAGGGTATTCATTAAGAAGAGGAAGAAGAAGAAAAAGAGAAAAAATATGAACAACAAAATGGCAACAAACACATACCTATCAACAAGTGAATCTAAAAATCAAAATAATGAATAAGAAATCTAATGAACAGAATAAACTGGTGAATAAAATAGAATCAGAGGCATGGAAATGGAACAGACTGATGATTCTCAGAGGGAAGGGGGGTGAGGGGAGTGGTAAGAGATTAAACAAAGATCTTTTATGCATGTATGCATTACCTATGGACAGACAATAGAATGGTGAAAGCCTGGGGCAGGGTGGGAACTGGGTGGAGAGAGACAATCAGGGGGGAGGGGGGAAAAAAGAGGGACATCTGTAATAATCTCAATAAAAATGAAAAAAAAAGATCTGTGATATGGTAACTTATAGTGTAAACCAAAATTAATTTTAGGCTTTAATAAAGAATAAAAAGCATTTATTTGAGCAAAAAGGACTGCAGCCCAGGAGACACAGATCCAGGTACTGTTCCACGGAGACAAAAAGGCCACCTTTTATAGGAAATTTTCCACCCAAGTTCCCAATGATGTAAATTTTATGTAAATGAGGCATCCAAATTATGCAGTTCTGATTGATCACTATAGATGCAAATGAGGATACAATTTGTGTAGTTGTGATTGGATGGGGCAGGTCTCAGTCTGTTAGTAGAAAGAGAAAACCAAGGCTTTCCTACAGTGATTGTTTACATCTGTTCCCTTTTTACATTGGTTGATTTGCCTTCATATTCTTGAATTGTGTTCCTTGTCTATTTTTGAATATAAGATTTTTATATTGCTACTGTGCCGGGAGCCGGTCCATCCTTGCTGTTTCAAGGGACCTGGCATATATGGCATACTGTTCTTAATATATTTGCTCACCTTCTTGGCACTCTGTGTTTTAACCAAGGTCACCTCTCCGAGAAAGGTTGTTTCCCCAGGTAGAGATTTTCCCCTGAAGTTAGGGAGGGAATAAAACCTCTTAACT
>NW_006284844.1:557006-566856 GCF_000327345.1 Myotis davidii
AGAGAAAACAAGTGTGTCCATGCTTTTCTGAGGAAGGAAAGGTGCCGGAAAGGTAAATGAAGAGGCATGGGATAAGGTAGGCCCAAGGATCCTTATCCTTAACCCCACTGCAGCCTTTCCACCCCAGGAAAGTGCAGGATTGGCAAGCTCTCCCTGGGATGATAGATCAGGACTCAGGTAATAGCGAAAAGCGCCAATCCTACTCTTAAAATGGATACGAGAGCATTTGGGATTTTTCTTTTTAATGCCTGCTTTTAAAAAATAAAAAAAGGGGGAATTTGCCGGGAGCCGGTCCATCCTTGCTGTTTCAAGGGACCTGGCATATATGGCATACTGTTGGACCTCAGCACTACTGTATCAGACAGAGGAAAATAGTGGAAAGTTAGGAATTAGCAGCCTAAAAATTGTTTTAAAAATGGGAAAGAAAATTAATATTATTTCAGAAAAGACAATAGAAACAATAAGGCGATATATTTCCAGCTCACTTTGTGGTTACCTGAGACAGTGGTACAGTGGGAAAACACTTTGGGGAAGAAACCAAGAATTAAAACTCTAAATTCAAAAGAAAGCAATGGGGTATGGAGAAGGTTTGGGGAAGATGCGGAAGAATTAGAGTAACCTGGAGTGCAAGCTATGCCACCAACTCCTGCCTGAGAAATCAATGTTTCTGCATCTTAATATCTTCTTTTATAAAATAGGTATTCTTGGGTTCATATGAAAAATAATGTTTGCCAAACACCAAGCACTTCATTGGTCTTTGAAAATGCAGCCATTCCTATTGTGATTGTGCATTACACAGCCTGCAGAAGTTGGATTAGTTTGTGATCGAAGTCCTCACACTCTACTGTCACTGTTCTACAGCCAGGAACTGACAAATGCAGGATACTTACACATAAGCCAGCATTTTCCTACAGCAACTGACTCAGCACAAGAAAATGACTAGAGAAAACCCAAACTCAAAATACACTTGTATTTGCCACATTCCTAAATTCTGAGACTATTAAGTAACATGTTTGTTACAAATACGTTACTTAAGAATCTAATATTCTGTGCATGTAAAAAGGAGAATAAATCAAATTATGTTTTCCATTTTAAAATTCAATAAAAAGAGACCTAAAACATGCTTCATCTGGAAATGTCAACCTTTGTGCCCGTAAGCTAATTTTCCCGGATTGCACTTTCTGATTCCTTGTTGTTAATTTACTGCTGGTCTGGCCCATGTTTTGTGTGTTGCACATGAATAACTATTAAATCCTGACATAAAGAAAAGCCTAAACAATGAGAAAGAAACCCTGAACATTTAGCTGAATCAGAAGATGAAGCATAGAAAGTCACTGTTTAGGTCACAACAGACTCATAATGAAGTTTTAGCATAGGAATTTGAACACACATCTTCATTACACAAAGTCAGTTACATACTGAAATGCGGTAAAACAAGTAATACTGACGTCTCAGAGGGAGAAGACACCACTCCATCCACACCCCCAAACAGTCTAAGTCAGCGGTAATTCTTGGTAAAACAGTCAGCGGAGCTTTCAGAGTGAGTTTGTTCTCCTTTCCCCACCTCCAGGGACTGCGGATTAACCTCGTTATTTTTAAGAAGATGGTATTACTTAGAGCTTTGCACAGGCTTCGCTTAGTCAATAAATGTCGACGTCCTCCTGCCTGAAAGGCAGAGTGACAGCCAGCATGGAACTATTTCTGGAAGGATGAGATCCACCTTGTCCTTGAAGTGCTCACGGTGTAGTTGGGAGAGAACGTACAGAAGCTCAACACACACAAGCTTCGCTGGAGGCCCAAGATGAGGTGTGCTTGAGTATAAGCGGATGACACTCAGTCCCTAAAAGGCCTGAGGCTGAAGAGGCAGCAGAAGGAGGAGGATATGAAACCGACCAAGGGGACCATCTGCATTTCAGTCTCAATCCAAGACCATCCTGCAGGTCTGCCCGTGGGTCCCGATACTGCATGAAAGGCACACAAAGATGGGCTACTTCCACCCAGAGGGGAGAGCTCCAGAGGCTAGTGCTCCACACAAGCCCTGTGGTGAGCCATGTTTGACCCGAAGGTGTCCACCAAAACCCAGTAACAGAGACACAGAGCCCGGCCGGGGTGGCTCAGTTGGTTGGGCATCGTCCCATGCACCAAGAGGTTGCGGGTTTGATTCTGGGTCAGGGCACATGGCCGGGTTGCAGGTTCCATTCCCAGTAGCTGGCATGCAGGAGGCAACTGATCAATATTTTTCTCTCATCATTGATGTTTCTCTCTCTCTCCCTCTCCCTTCCTCTCTGAAATCAATAAAAATATATTTAAAAAATAATAGAAACACAAATATTTCCTACAATTTTCCAAACCTATATAGAACTAGTGATTTCAAAAGAAGGCTATGACTTCTTGGTTGGCTCCAAACTTGGGTAGGCCATCTAATTTTAGATGGTTTTTATTTCATCAGGAACCATAAACATGTCACTCACAAAAGAATAAATAGGATGGTGTCAGGGCTGTAAAGTATCCACTGCCTTAAGACTTTCATTATTCAAGCAACAACATTTGAAGACTTTTTCCTCCCTAAGCAACAGTGGGGTTTCCTGTCTTTATTTTAACTGCCCTGCTTTTCATTAAGTCCCCCGAGTTCTCAGTGTGGGGTCTTGCGGCACCAGTCGCGCAGTTTCATGTAAAGCTGAGGCTGCCACTGAGGCTCCACCCCAACTCGCTCAATAATGACTCAAGGTCACCACTTCAAGAAATCATGACAACTAGCTACATAAATGGTTGCACTTTATTCATTAAGTTCAATATTCTGTTGTATGAGAAAGAAAAATGTGTATTAGAATCCTTTGAGACTATTTCACAGTGCATGCCAATAACATCTGTAAGGAAAAAATTATTTATTGTTGGCAGTATTACAGATGTCCCCCACCCCCTGCTTCGCCCCAGCCCAGGCCTTCCCCACACTACTGTCTGCATCCATGGCCATGCATTGTACATCTATGTTCTTTGGTTAATCTCTTCCCACCCCTCCCTCCCCCTCCCTGGCATCCGGTGCTGGGAGATCTATGGCAGGTGACTGCTCTGTTACCTGTCCATGGGTCTCCCCTCTGTGGGTCTGCTAACTTGTCAGACAGGAATCTCCATCACAGCTTTGCCCTCGGGCATTTTCTCTCACATATTTCTCTGCATTTTCCACTTTTTCTCAAATTTGAAACCAAATACTCCACAAATGTCACTTCAGTATTTGTAATTTATCCAACTCATCTCGCTGGCTTCTTCAACCGAGACTGGTGAAAGTTTATGGAACTCTTTATCAATACCCACTGGTGCTAACGTATAGTTGCATTTAGAATGCCACCCTCCTAAAGAACGCTGCTTTGCAGACAGTACACGTGGCTCACACATTCACTGTCTGTGCCCCGTGGTTCATGTGACAGAGGCCACAGGTCAGCTCTGCTCCTTCCTCACAGGGACCACTCATCTTCCTCTACTTCGGCCACCACGGCCACCACCACCAACCAGGCGGCAACACAGCAGAGATGGGTTTGCCCATGCCCTGGAGGCTCCATGTCTGAGGTCAGGGTTTCAGCAGGGCTATTTCGGGGGACTCTCTCCACAGCTACCTTCTCCCCGGGGCCTCTCATGGTTGTCCTTGTTTGTGTGTCTATGTCCTAACCACATCCTATATAGTAAAAGCCTAATATGCAAATCGACCGAATGGTCAGTGGAAGGACCAGTCGCTACGACATGCACTGACCACCAGGGGGCAGACGCTCAACGCAGGAGCTGCCCCCAGCCCGCAGGCCCCAGGCCAGCCAAGGCTGGTGCCAGCAGAAGCCCCCATTGCCCCGCCAGTCACCCCACAGATTGGCCCTGATCGCCAGCCAGGCCTAGGGACCCTACCCGTGCATGAATTTTGCGCACTGGGCCTCTAGTAGATAGATAAATAAAACTTTCCAATTATTTTATGATTTTTATAGGTAAAAACAGTATTAAATTACATTTCCCTGCACATCTGATATAAATTTACATTATTAGCCATTTGAGTTTTTTATTCATGTTCTTTTCTATGAATATTTTATTCATGTTATTTGTCAACTTTTAATGCAATTTTGCTATTTTTATGGGTTGCTATATGTTACTTAAGTATTAGTGAACATCATTTGGAGTTATTGTTTGCAACCTACTTTGTCCTAAGTATATTAAAATATGTCTTTTTGTTTATAAAATTAAATCGATCAGTATTTTACTATTTCTTAGGTTTATACTTTGGAAGTTCTTCTCCATCTTGACTTAAGATTATTATTCCCCACACATGTGTGAGTTCAGTTCTTCAAAGGTTTTCCTTTCAATCTTGGTTTGGAATTTATTTTGAAGAATGGTCTTGAGTAAATATTTAACTTTATCTTTGTATAAACAGCCATTGTTTCCTCAGCATAATTTCTTGTAATCCTTCCCTGGTTCTTCCGAGTGAAATATAATTGCACTGTTACGTAGGAAAAGCATCTTTGTACATGGAGAGCTAGCTATTCCTTTTTCTATTTATTTATGCTCTGAACCGTATACATCTCAAAGTTATTATCATAACTATTATCGCAGTTTTGGAATTTGGAGAGACTTAAAGCCAGATTTTGATCTATTTCTATAATCGTCACTAAGACTCTGTCATTTCTTGTTTAGTTATTTTGTGTATCTGTTTTCATGATAAACCGGGTGTACTCTTCACAGTGTAGGCGGTTATTTTCATTAGTCACATGACTAAAGCAGACATTTCTGGAAACAAAGTGGATGAAGTCACTGCCAGTGGCAGGCAGACCACAGGCCTCCCAGCTCCACAGGTTTAGCAGATACTAATGGAGTGCCTGTGTTTGTGGACCAGCTTTTGTTGTTATTGTTTGTTAATCCTCACCTAAGGATATTTTTTCCATTGATTTTTTGAGAGTGGAAGGTAGGGGGAGAGAAAGAGAAAGAAAATGGATGTGAGACAGACGCATGAATTGGTTGCCTCCTGAACGCCTGGGGATGGAGCCCGAAACCCAGGCATGTACCCTGACCTGGAATCGAACCATGGCCTCCTGGTTCACAGGTCAATGCTCAACCCCTGAGCCACGCCTGGCATTTTGGATTTAAATATGGGGTTCCAGATGCTGCCTGAGAGTGTGACCTTGGGGACACAGCCCAGCACAGGTTTCTGGGTGCCTGAGCTCAGAGACATGCAATAAACAGTTCCCTCCCTGGACCACACCTGGGAGGGCCACAGCAAGACACCTATTCCCATTGGTGACACAATCTTTTTTTTAAGTCTGTGTAGGTACCTCCAAATCACAATGTGCTTATTAAATAGAAGAGATTTCAGATTTACAAATTCTAGGGCCTGCCTTCCCCAAACCCAGAAGGTGAGTAAGAGCTAGGATGGGTGGGTGTGTAAATGAATCTGCAAAAAAAAACAAAACACAAAAAAACCACACACACACACACAAAACAAAACATACATACACACACACACACACACACACACTCACACACACACACACACACACACTCACACACACACACACACACACACTCACACACACACACACACACACACTCACACACACACACACACACACACAACGAGTGCTAGGAGAAAGTGGGTGGAGCCCTGCGGTTGGTGCGCAGCTCAGCACTGGGAGCAGGGCAGCGGCCTGGGTACATCCGCGTGGGTGCATCTCTGCCCCCACAAGTGCCCCCTGGGGACAAGTGCTGCTGCTCCTGGCAAGAAGGGCCACCGTGGGCACCGCCCTCGGAGCAGGAACACACCCCCCTCTCGAGTAATGAAGTGTCCTAACCCAATAAACTTAAGAGGACTCTCAAACAGCAAAAGGGCTTCCGGGGACCCCACGGAGGTGGCCGAGGCAGGCGCCCCTGCGAGCAGCCCATGTGGTCCTGCAGCCGTCGGCACAGAAGTGGGACCTGGGCGCCCCTCACAGCGCCTTCTGGCTGCCAGAACGTGGCCACGTGTTTACGGTTAGTGTATGTTTTTTAGAAAGACTACCAGCCCGCCTGCTATTTACATACTTAGGGCTGTTTGATTCCTAAGCCGCAGCCCAAATATTTTCTTTTAAAATCTCTGCGAGCATCAGGACAGACGCACAGAGAGGGCAGTGTTCTCGCTGGAGCAGTCGCCGCAGAATACCTGCCTTGTTTTCCAGAAAAACACTTAATCATTTCTCGAGGCCCCGCCACGAGTGCGTTGAGATAGAAAACGACTTCTGCAGAAACAGTCCTTGTTAAATTGCCTTTTTTTAAAAAACTATGGTGCCTCCGCTAGGTGTTTAGAAATGCCTCCTGTGGCTCTTGCAAAGCCCCCCTCAGGTAAATTAATTACCCTTAATAGATTCTTTTGGGGCAGCGTTTATTCTGCCTCGGGCAGCTCCACGGGAGCCCAGCCACTGCTTCCAAATCTCCCAACTTCTTCCAAGAAAATGGAGGAGAAGGGCGCTGGGACCCAGGCTGGCACTCTCAAGCCTCTCACAGGAGGCTGTTTGTGCCGGTGAGTGCAGGACTGACAGTCCGGGGGGCTCAGCTCTCCATCTGGGCCTCCCTGGCTCTGCCACAAACACGTCCCTGGGAGAGAGAGCAATTCAGACGGGACACCCTCCTCGGATGGCAGTGACCGCTGCAGCGCAGGGTACCTGGGGTCAGAGCCCCACGGCCGGCTCTGCAGCAGGTGGCTGCCAGCAGGGAACACAGGCCCGCTGTCCACTGTCCCGACCCTGGCGGCTGGCGGGCTGCTTGTTTGCACAGACTTGGGCTTGGCTGCTGCCCTGCGGCCTCAATCCTTCAATTCAGCTGCAGCTCACTGCCCGCTCTCTTGGCTCCGGTGAAGCCCCTTCCCCGGGTAATTTAAGACCCTGGAACTCTATGTGTGGTGGTATTTTTCTCGCTCTTTCACCACATTCAATTTTCTGGGAAAGGCTCATAAACTAAGATTATAACTAATCCACACAGAAACGTTAATTCCTTCATTTTTACTTTCTGGATCACCTTTCGTTTCTCTCCCTTTGTTCTGACTCCGCAGAGCTGAGCAGGATGGGCCTTGCTGGATGACGCCTGGAGACACAGGAGCCTTCCCGGCGGAAACCTAAGTCACAAAAGGCAGAAACTTCTCGATGGCCTTTGGGGGTCAGCAGTCTGCAGTCACCAGCAAGGAGAAACTTTTCTTGATACAATATTTTATTTTTAAGAAGAAGAAATGTAAATGTTGAGGGAAACAAAAGTGGGAAAAAGATCTTATTGAGTCAGAAGCAAAGACTTGGCTGTTGCTAGTTTGGTACCAAAAATTCTGCCAAATTTCCAGACCCAGTATTAATACACGTTTCTCTGGGTCATCATTTTGGTTAAGGATCTACCCTCTCAAAACAGTTACGTTTGTAAGCGACTGTAAGTCTGTGGGTCTTCCATGCATTCGCTCACACGATTAGTATTTACTGAATGCAGAGGTCTGCTAGTCATTGATATTGACAGTGAAGATTAAATATAAACACAGACAAGTAAACAAATGCATCAATAAAACGATAGCACACAAAGATGTGTAATTAAAAATGAATACAGCCCTAGCTGGTTTGGCTCAGCGGATAGAGCAATGGCCTGCGGACTGAAAGGTCCCTGGTTCGATTCCAAGGGCACATGCCCAGGTTGCAGGCTCGATCTCCAGTAGGGGGTGTGCAGGAGGCAGCCAATCCATGATTCTCTTCCATTGTTGATGTTTCTCTCTCTCTCTCTTCCTCTCCCTTCCTCTCTGAAATCAATAAAAAAATTAAAAATAAATAAATGAGTGAATGAATACAGGCCTGTGGGAAGGAGGGAAGCCATCGGTGAGTCCTCATGGGGCCTCGGGGCCTCACCTACACTGACACCTGAGGGTTAAGATGCATCTAAATTTCTGCATCAGAAAAACAACAGCTGTGTCCTCACAGCTCCTGTGGGCCAGGGACCCAGGCGCGGGCTGCTAGGCTCCATCAAACCAGGCTGGTCTGTTCCTGGCCGAGGCTATGACTTGGGCAGGGTCTGTACCCAGGATTTCGCTGTTGCTGGCCAGAGCCGCCATCCATCTCATGCTTGAGCCTGTCCCTGGGATATGTCCCCGCAACGCTGCTGGTTTGATCGAGGGGGCAGGTGAGAGGAGCTGCGAAAGCAAGACAAGTCTCGGGGGGAGTCACCTCACCGCGGAGTGGCATTCCATCTCGTTCCCCATATTCTGTTCATGGGAGGGAGGCAGAAGACCGGGCAGGGTCACTGCAGAGCTGCAGCTCCACGACACCCACGGCCTGAAGAGCCCAGGAGGCCGGTGGTAGGTGAGCATCCAGGCCCGGGAGGAAGCAGACAGGTGAGCGCTGGCACCCTAACGGCAGCACCTTGCTGGTGACAGTTTTGGGGACGCGGGTCTGGAACAGGAGCCATGGTCGGGAACATCTGACTCTGAGGCCAGACATCAGGAGAACCTTTCCCCCTGCAACCCCGGGTCTTTTTCTGTTTGTTTTAGAGACTGTGTTTTGACACATCAGTTCATTACTCCTAAAAACACCTGCTCTCACACTGTAACCCAAGACACATTAAATAGAGTCCATATTTATTTAGCACTCCATAAACTCTTCATCGTTTCATAACTGTTTATTAACTCTGCATTTTTAGAGTTTACACAATCATATAAAAGATCTAGTTTTATTTGCAGACTCATTAATATTGGTTAATAGACATCTGTTCAAACACCACATTTTTTCCTTTCAGTGTGGGGCTCTAACCTTCAACACATGCGGAGATTCATGGACCCACCACTACAATCGCGACACAAAGCGCACGCCCTGAGAAGAGTTGCTTGGTCTCCGACGCACTCACTGTGACAGTTGCATTCAGCTGTGACACGTGGCTGTTATTAAAGCGACATGTAAAATGCGTGCACCAGGTTCAGGTGAAACAGGAGAGCAGGACATACGGAATGGACGCAGGTTAATAATTGAGACCACGTCATCTCAGCATTAACTTCCAAAGAAACATTTTCTGGTCTAAAGTGATTTAGTGGGACCTACATTTTAAAGATAGGGAAGATTTCCAATAAACTATGAAATGGTGATACTAAATCTAAGTTAATGCATACCATGATGGCTTTTTTATTGTATCCTCTTACCATAAATCCAGAAAATATTTCTGAGTTTGGTCCAGAGAAAAGCCCTGCGCTCCTCTGAGTGAGGCTGAGACAAAGGAACGCCCACGGACGGAAGGAGACGAAGCAGGGCTGAGGCTGGGCAGAGGCTGGCATTGCCCCCCTCACCCGTCTCGTGTGTGAGAGAGCAAGCGTGGATTCTGAGACCCGGATGGGAGCAGAGGAGTAACCGTGAGGCCTCTGCTTCCACCACAGCATTTCCACAGGCTTGGCCCAAGCTTAAACCCTCCCGCCCATAGAATAATCATTTTCACTTCTTGTCTGTGGGCCCTGAAAGAGCACGCATGTGAGTTGAGGGTTGGAAACGTGGGCACAGGGGAAGTTGGCATAGACCTGGTGCCCAGGGTTCTCCAGTTAGGGTGTTGGGTCTGACCTGGGCAGCAGGGTGGGCCCTGGGAAACAGCTCACCCAGATGGGGCTGGAAGGCCCGGTGAGGGCACTGTCTCCGGGCTCGCAGGCCCAGGCAGGACCAGCACCGCCTGCACCGGTTGGCACCGCGTCCGCAGACAGAAACGTAAGAGGAGGACGTGAGAGCACAGAGGCGGGTCCCTGGGCATTCCGTCCCTGCAGGTCTGGCCTCTCCATCTGAGCGGGACTCCGGGGGCCGCACTGCCTCTGCCTTTGCTCTCACCTCCACAGGAACATGCTGTGTGGGAA
>NW_006284844.1:566915-576793 GCF_000327345.1 Myotis davidii
TTTGCTGGCCTCCCAGCTTCTCAGAGCTCTCAGTGACCCAGACCGCCTGGGCTTCGGAAGGCAGGTGTGGCTGTTCGGGGGGTCTCGGGTTGCCTATCCCACTTGCAACCTCAGAAGGTACTATGGGCCCAGATATGCTCTATCATCAAGCCACACGCACTGGTTACCAGAGTCAAACTTGATGGAATCTGGAACTTTGCCAGGCTCCCAATCAATCTGAACGGGGTCCTTCACCTTTTTAAAAAATAATAGATATTTTTATTGATTTCAGAGAGGAAGGGAGAGGGGGAGAGAGAGAGATCAATGATTACTGAGAATCATTAATTGGCTGCCGCCTGCACCCCCCTACTGGGGATGGAGCCTGCAACTCGGGCATGTGCCCTGAGCAGGAACCGGACCGTGAGCTCCTGGTTTATAGGCCAATGCTCAACCACTCTGCCACGCTGGTTGGGCTGGTGTCATTCACCTTGACGAGGGGACCAGGGCAGAGGATGCTGGAGCATACCCTGGTCAGTACCTTTAATCCATCTGTAGAAGGCGTTGCCGAGCAACCAGTAAGCTACTTCTCAGAAACCACCCAAGGGTAGCTCAAGCAGGCGTTCCACCAGCACAAATCAATGGGTAAGTGAACTGTGCAGTTAATAATTCTGTGTTTATTCCAGTAACCTGAAATACCATCCATCTGCTACCTTATCAGGCAGCTGGCAGGAAAGGGCCGGCCCAGGCTGAGCCCATGAAGGACAGAAGCCCTTCCCCGCCTCACCTGGTGCCAGTTACCCTGCTCCTCTCCGTGGAGGCCCGGCTGCTCTCACACTTCTCACACCAGCTAACCTTCCTTTCTGGAGCAGCTCATTCCCCTACAAGAGTGTTGGACGAGTCCTTCCAGCGAGGCCTCGGGACCTCGGTGAGGGGACCTGGGCCCAAGCGCTTCTCACTAACCTTTCAGCACCTCCCTCCAGCACTGAACGCATGCCCTGCCCGGCGTGCCCAGAGCCAACCTCGTGGGCCAGACGACAAATGCAACTCACGTGTCCCAGACATGCGTCTGGCATCAACATTCTTTTATTAGGACTGCTTAGCATCTGAGAAGGCCTTTCAGTCTTTTTTCAGCTCCTCTCCCCGAAACAGCAGTAACAAAGGACCCCACGCCTGATCCTCCTGTTGGAAACCACATGGCATTGAGTAGATGCAAATCCAAAAGGAAAAAATCTTTCCTCTGGATATTGGAAATCTGTGTGTCCAGTTTTAAGAAAGGGTGAGGAAACCATGTGTGAGAAGCATTTTGTTTAATCAAGCGCGCCCTCACATTGGGTAGTTTATTCAAACTAAATCGCAAACTGTATTAAAGAATGTTTTAAAGTGTAAACACACAAAATATCAAAGTTTTCAGAAATCAAAAAAACATGAGAAATATCTTGGTGGATATTAAGAGATGAAATTGTAAAAACATACGCAGAAGAAAGCAGCTGCACCGAGTCACGGAAACTCTCCAGTCTGTCCGTCTCCGGCTCAGCACTAACCTGAGTTTTTGTCTACCAGGATTTAGGTGTAAAATTTTCCAAAAGTTACATCGAAAAACACACACCTCATCGACACAGGCAACAGCATGGTGATTACCAGAAGGGAAAGCGGGAGGGGGGAGGCGGAAGGGCGTAAAAGGGGATCAATGGTGATGGACGAGGACTGGACCTGGGGTGGAGACACACAGTGGACAGATGATGCATAGAGAACCGATGTCACCCCAACACATTCAATTCTTTAAAACGTTACAACAAAAACATTTACATTTTTCGAAGGCCAACATGTGAGCAAATTCAGCACAAAGTCAACTTGCTTCTGCACGGGGGTTGAGGGGCTTAGTGGTCGACTCCACCGTGTTTTAACACACAGTTTTCAATGCCTTCTGGAAAACTGCCCAAATAGACCACGGGACCCTGCAGAGCGCCCAGGAGGCCAGCCACCCCGCACTTGGCCGTCTGGCAAAGTAGCCACCACAGGGACACAGCGGTTCTATTCCCTGCTGTGAGCATCCCAGGCAGAGATGGTCCTGCTTCCCCGTGTCATACCGAGAAACCCTGCGTGACACATGGCACCGACAGAGGATATTTCCAGATGAAGGAGGCTTTGGCTGCTGGCCTCGTACTGTGGCTCAGGTTCGGGTTCCCAGATGTGGCTGGCTCTGTCCCCAGGGGCTCAGGGCAGGGAAGGCTCCTGCCAAAGGCTGCCCCCCTGGGTTTAACTCCTCAGTGTCTTAGGAAAAGGAAGTTAGGTCAACGAAAGCCACATCCCCTTTTCCGGAAAGCCAGGCCTTTCTCAGGCAGCCGTGCCCTGTGGGGATTTAATTTAACTCCTCACAAGCCCTACAGACTCAAAACTGTGGAGGCAAGACAGACAGACTTTTCTCTCTTCCCTGCTAATTATCTCTCCGAAGTGCATCTCCGCTTCTTGGGGAGCAAGACCTTGGTCTTGAAAACGTCTCTCAGCTGATGGGTACCCGAGTCAGGCGCCATACTCGGCAGCTCTATAAAGGGAACCAGAGCAGGGGTCCAGCCTGTGGGCACCCTGGGAACAGGGGGACTTTCAAAAGGGACACTGTCATTCAGTCCGAACTCCAGGGTTAATTAAAGCATCACTTGTTATAACTTTTGTAACGTTTGCCAAACACGTCACATGTGTAAATTATCTATCCGGTTAAATCAGGGATATTAGATCAGGACCAGGTTCTTTAAGATGCAAAGGGCCTCCTTCCATGAGGACTGGCCAGACACACCTTCCCCAGAGGCCCTAGCGGCCCCCAGTCTGTCCCCATCACCTGCCCCAGACCTCTGGCCGCCAGCATCACCTCCGTCCTCTGCAGCCACTCCCTGGCTGCAGTGGAGGCTCCGTCCTTTCCCAATGTGACTGTGCTATGCCTTGGTGTCATTTTATTCATGTTTGGGGATTTGTCAATCTTTGGGATCTGTGGGTGTATATAGTTCCCATTAAATTTGAATTTTTTTCAGATAGTATTTTCTTAAATACTTTTTCTTGTCCCCCACCATCTCGTCTTTTGATGATTCCCATCACATTTATGTTGGTGCTTAAAACTGCCCCACAGTTCCCATCTCTTCCCATTTTTCTCTCTCTCTAGGTTTCCTTTGGGTAGTTTCTATTTCCAAGTTTTCAAGTTCACTAATATCGTTTTGTATAATTTCAATGTAAAGTTTGTCATTGATCTGATCTATTGTATTTTTACTTCAGACACTGTATTTAGCAATTCCTAAAGTTTGACTTTTGTCTTTTTCATCTTTCATGTCTCTTATTAAATTCTTGAACATTTGGATTCCATTGCAATAACTGCTTCAATGCCCTTTTCTGATAATTCTACCATCTGTGTCCATTCTGGGTTAGTCGTAGTTGTTTGACAATTTTATTCATCATGAATCATGTCTTTCTGCTTCTTAATAGGCTTAGTAGTCTTTGATGGAAAACCCGGAATTGTGTATTTGACCTTATTGGGAGCTGGATATTTTTGAATTCTTATAAATATTCTTGGGCTTTGTTCGGGTTGAGGTTAATTTACTTGCAGGCAACTTGATCCTTTCTAGTCTCGCATCTATGATTCATTAAGTGAGTCTGGAACAGTGTTTATTCTAAGAATAATTATTTGCCACTATTGAAGCAAGACTTCTGTGACTGCTCTAACCAATGCCCCGAGAATTATGAGTTTTTCCAGTGTGGCTGGTGGGAAAAGGCGGAATTTCTGGTGATGTGTGAGTGCCAGCCACCCTCCGATCCGTGGAAATGGGTCATCCCGGCCCCTTGCTCGGCACTAACTGGCTTCTGCAGAGAGACCCTCTCCGACCTCGGGGCCCCTAAGTGTGTTGACCTCCTCTCCAGCACTGTATCCGGGGAACTTCAGTCGCCTCAGCTTCACCAAACTCTCCTCTCTTGACTCAGGAGATCGGATCAATGCAGGTTGCCTAGTTCTTCCTCCCTGGGACACAGCTTAAAAACCCCGGCTGGGAACTGAGGCAGCTCAGTGCTTCCCCTTTCTCATTCATCACTATCTCTCTCTCTCTCTGAGGCCCAGTGTTTAGCAAATCATGTTTTATATATTTTTGTTGGAATTTTATGGCTATTTTAGGCAAAAATATAAATACCCTGTTACTCAACCTTGGCTGAGATTCGCCTAGTAATACTACTAATCTTAAAACAAAAACTATTTCAGGAAACGGAGTGGGTGAGAACACTTCTCAACTTTTTTTTATGAGGTTAGCATTGCCTGATATCAAAACTAGATGAAGTTATTACAAAAAAAAAATTGCTGATCAATTTTATTCAGAAATATAAATGAGGAACTTTTAATATCACACAATTAAAATGTGTAGCCCTAGCTGGTTTGGCTCAGTAGATAGAGTGTTGGCCATTGGACATAATGGTCCTGGGTTCGATTCCGGTCAAGGGTACATAACTCGGTTGCAGGTTCAATCCCCAAGTCCTGACCTGGGCCTCGAGCAGGAGGCAACCAATCGAGGTGTCTCTCTCACATCGATGTTTCTCTCTCTGTGTGTGTCTCTCCCCCTCCCTTCCACTCTCTCTAAAAATCAATGGAAAAATATTCTTGGATGAGGATTAACAAACAAAAATAAATAAAAATGTGTAATATCTTACACATGGTGACCAAGTAGCATTCATTCCAGCGAAATGTGTGCAGGTGCACACACCTGTGCAATCATCACCAACATCCGTGTATGAACATTCCTATTAGACCACAAGTTTCCCTGTGCCCAGTTCCAGTCAATTCCATCTCCAGTGGCAACAAGTATTATGATTTCCATGTCATACATTAGTTAGGTCTGTTCTTGAGCTTCCCATGGTTCAGAATATACTCTTTTGTGTGTGGAGCCTTTTGATCAAATACACGATCATCTCAATAGATTCAGAGGAAGCAACTGAGAAAATTCAATCCATTCATGAGATAAAAGGCATCTATGAAAATCCTGTAAGCTAACATCATCATCATCATCAAGTAATTTATATGCAGTAATATGAATCCTTTGGTATATCATTCTGTGTTTTGGTAAATGTTTGTGGCTGTTTCACCACCAGCACAATCATGACCTTTAACAGTTCTAGCACCCCCGTTCAGCACCAGAAATTCATGATTATGTTAAGTAAAATCAATTTGTTATTTATAAGTAATGATTGTTATGCTTTATATAACACTAGATGCCTGGTGCACAAAATTCACACATGGGAGGGGGAGAGCATCCCTTAGCCTGGCCTGCACCCTCTCACAATCTGGGACTGCTGGTTCCTAATCGCTCACCTGCCTGCCTGCCTGATCACCCCTAACCACTTCTGCCTGCTGTCCTGATCGCCCCTAACGGCTCTCCCCTGCTGGCCGGGTTGCCCCTAATGCCCTCCCCTGCTGGCCATGTTGCCCCTAACTGCCCTCCCCTGCCAGCCTGGTCGCTCCTAACAACCTCTGCCTCGGCTCCCGCCACCGTGGCTTTCTCCGGAAGGATGTCCAGATGGATGTCTTGTCTAATTAGCATATTACCCTTTTATTAGTATAGATTATCATTTAATCAGCATAGTGTACTATAATAACTGATTAGCGAAGCAAAATATATATTATCATGTGCCAAGAAAAACTCTTAATGGATTTTTCTTTTTTTAAAATATATTTTTATTGATTTCAGAGAGGAAAGAAACATCAATGATGAGAGAAAATCATTGACTTGCTGCCTCCTGCACACCCCACACGGGGGATTGAGCCCGCAACCCGGGCATATGACCTGACCGGGAATTGAACCATGACCTCCTGGTTCATAGGTCGACGCTCAACCACTGAGTCATGCTGGCTAGGCCACTTAACAAATTTCAACATTCATATATATAAAAAAAAAATCTCAGAAAATACAAACTTGAAATACAAGAACACACCCTCAATGTGACAGAGAATAAACAGAAAGCCTACAGCTCTCACTATTATCTTCTATGATGGGTTCATTACATGCACCATCACAAACGATGATGAAATAGTAAGTGTTCTAAGATCAGGAAGACAAAGATCTCCTTTCTCATTGTGTTTATTCAACATTGTTCTGAAAGCCCTTTCTATTCAAATAGGGGAGTGAAGAAATTAAAGCAAAACTATTCAAAACAAAGAAGAAAAAATTTGTTTATTTAAAGGAGACAATACCGTTTATGTAGAAAATATAAAGAAATCAACAAGCTACTAGAATAAAACAACTTCTAGGTGGCTAGATACAATTGTTTTTATGTATTAACTTGGTGAAACTATATAATATGAAATAAAATGAATTCCATGTACAATATCATTAAACATAAATAACTGAGTATCAAGTTTATAAAGTACATGCAAATCCTTTATATTGGGAATTTTAAAATACTGCTAAAAGAAATTAGAAGAGAACTAAATAGACAGGTATACCATGTTCATAGATTTGAAGACTCAGTATTGTTAAGATCTCAATTGTCTGCAATTGTTCATAGATTTAACACAATCCCAGTTAAATCCTATTCAGCTTTTTACAGAAATCGATGAGTTGATTTTCAAATTTATTTTGAAACTCAAAAGACACAAAACAGGCAAAGCAAACTTCAAAAAGAACAAAGTTGGAAGAATCATACTATGTGATTTCCTGACTCACTACAAAGCTGCTACATTTGAGACAATGACTAAAGTAGCTCAAAGGAGAAAGGGACCTTTTCAACCACTTGTATTTGACCACCTTGATAAATACAGGGAAAATTTAACCACAACCCTTTCCTTAGCACCCTACCAACATAAATTCAAGATATGTCATAAAAGCTAAATATAAAGTTTCCAGAAGAAAACAGAGAAATATCTTTTTATTGTCTAAACTGGCAAAGGTTTCTTAGAGTAGACACAGAAAGCACTAACTATAACAGGAAATTTGAGAGATTGGACCTCATCAAAATGAAAAACTTCTGTGCATTAAATGACATAATAAAAAAGCAAGCCACAAACTGGTAGAAAATATTTGCAAGGCATCTATCTGACAAAAGTCTCATACTCAGAATAAGCTTCCAAAAATAAAAGAGAAAAACCACCCTGTTTAAAATGGACAAAAATCTTGAACATTTCACAAAGATACAGAAATTGCCAATAAACATCTGAAAAGTGCTCACCATCATTAATCATCAGAGAAACACCAAATAAAACCACGAGGTACTATTTCACTAACTTCAAAATGGCTAAAGTTGAAAAGGCTGTTAATACCAAAAGCTGGCAAGATTGTGGAGCAACTGGAATTTTTATGTGCTGCTGGTGGAAGTATAAAATGGTTGAACTGCTTTGGAAAACTGGCAGAAGTACCACACTTATGTTTTTACCCAAGTGAAATAAAAATATCCATCCATAAAAGGACTTACACAAAATGTTTTTCATTCTAACCCCAAACTAGAAACAACTGAAACCTCAGCGGCAGGGGTACGCCAGCTGTGGGGATTACGCACTGGAGCATGAGTCAGCAGCCGGAAGGATGAACCGATTCACGTAGGACCGTGTCTGAATATCTAAAACACATTGTGTGGAAGAAGGCAGACCCAGGAGAATCCCTTCCAGCAGTAAAGCAGAAAGAGAAATAAATGTGTCCAGATGGGAAGTACCTTCATCTCGGACAATTCTGCATTTTGGGGTTGAAGCTTTATTTGGTAGAGCAGCACCTTAAGAAGCAGGTGAGTCTTCCCCACTCTGCTGGCCAGGTGCAGGCACTCGGCAGCCCGAGGGCTGGAGCAATCAATCACCACATTAAGAAAAGCTACCAGCGGATTGGGAACACTTTCATTGAACGTTCATACATTACCACCCGCTTTTTGCGCCGAAGTTTCACTAGTGCAGCTGTCATTACCTACACTAACTATTACGGAACACTTGCCTCCTGCACACAAGATGGCTGCTTCCGCTCCAGCCTATGCATGTCACTGGCCAGCCGAGTCTTCCTGCTTACAGAGCGTTCTGAGAGGCATCAGGTCGCATGTAACAAACGGGACTATGTGCCCACCATAAGCTGCAAGGAATATTTTACCAGGACACACTGTTCCCCAAACAAACTCGGGGTTTTGTTAGACACAGAGTAGGGAAGTAACTGGGTAACAACCCCCAGGCACCAGGGGATCAGAATTCAAATCCCAACAGGTCACATGTACGGGTTGTGTGCTCAATCCCCATAGAGGGCATGCAGGAGGCAGCCAATCAATGATTCATCATTGATGTTTCTATCTCTCTATCCCTCTTCATTCCTCTCTGAAATTAATAAAAATATGGCATAGTTTTAAAAAATCACAAACAGAATGGCCACTGGGTTTCGGCGGGTCCCTGGGGTTTCCGAGCTCCCATTCAGGAGAGGCCTTGAGGACCCGTCCCTCTGAATGTGGGTGCGGGAGGCCACAGAACAGGATTCCAGGGGCCACAATCCCAGGTTGTTTTTGTAATAACTTTATTTTCTTTTAAACCTGAGTTTAATTTCAGTTCAGTCACAAAAGCTGTGGCAGAAAATCCAGCCCACTTGCTTCCAAGTGAAACTGCCGAGTCATTGGACCCCGAGTAGTTTCCAACTTGGACTTGAACTGGCTCAGGGCTGCTCCCGTTTCCTCCCGGGCGGGGGTCTGGGTTCCCAGGGGCTGGCAGAGCCTCTGAGTCTGCAGTGGGAGGAAATGTCTGGTCCGCTGCCGCCCGGCAGCCCCCAGCTGCGGAGGGAAATTCACTCAGTCTGGCCTCCAGTCACCAGCCTGCAAAATGCCCATGGGTCCCTGTAAGCACGGCCTCGGGCCCCACCGGCCATGAGGAAGCATCTCAGAATCCAGCTATCTCTCTGCCCTCGCCCCCTCGCTGAGGGCCGGGGGCAGGCAGGGACACTGAGTCATGCAGATTCTCAGTGGACTCCACTGGGGAGAAGACACAAACTCTATTTCACCTGTGTGTCAATAATCAAAGGCTTTCATCTAATTTCTCTTTAAGTTTCTATGCTTCACTTCATCTCTGTAATGTTTGCCTCTTTTCTAGTAACTTTTTAGGAGATTGGCAGCTGGAGTTTCACAAAAACATGAAGAATATATGCTAATAAAACATCTTCAGTGAGGGGGGAACCTCACTTCATATAGTTAATAGTTCTATTCTGCCCACTGGAGGGTTTGTGGATTTCAGGTACATTTGGGCCACACTTCTAAGTCACGTGGGAGCCCACAAGCACTGTTTGTGACGTGAGGAGACAAAGGTCTCTGTCTGGAAGGGGTGGGATATGTCCAGCCAAGGACCATATAAGATCTGCAAGATCTGGCCCTGCCAAGCCAAAGGGGCGAGCTAATTAAATGTTTGACCAAATGTAACAGCTAATTTTTAAGTTGATAGTTTTGCATGTCCTGTGATTGATGTTATAAATACCCCAATGGACCTTGCCAGAAAAAAGGTTCCCCACCCCTGGTCTAGAACCACCTGTGTAACAGAAGGAGATTGGCTTGGGGACCCCTCAGATCCCAGGTCACAAACTTTCCAGGTTGGAAAAGCGTGAGCCACAATCCCTCCCAGGAGGCCATGGCATCTCTCACAGGGAAACACCGTGATTAGGGAATAAGTTAGAGAATGAAGCAGTTGCCCTGACCGGTTGGGCTCAGTGGATAGAGCGTCGGCCTGCGGACTCAAGGGTCCCATGTTCGATTCCACTCAAGGGCATGTACCTGGTTGCGGGCACATCCCCAGCAGGGGGTGTGTGCAGGAGGCAGCTGATCGATGTCTCTCTCTCATTGATGTTTCTCTCTATTCCCCTCCCTTCCTCTCTGTAAAAAATCAATAAAAATATATCTTTTAAAAAAAGAGAAAGAGAACGAAGCCGTTTGCAGAGGGG
>NW_006284844.1:576869-583676 GCF_000327345.1 Myotis davidii
CCCCCGCCTTATCCCTCACCTTACAGTGCTTTCATTTGATGGCCACTGCCACAGAGGAGCCACAGGGGATTAAAAAAAAAAGCAACAAGTTGTTTATTTGCCTCGAAGTGAAACCAAGTATTTGTTCAAGGTTCCAAATATTTAGATAATCTGCCCACTAATTTTTATTTTACTTCATGTTTTGCACATCCTTTAGCGGAGCCAAAATGCCCTTTCCTCTGCTTTATTTGTTGATTTAAATGTCTTAAGAAACAAGAACAGATAAATTTTTTTAAAAAATGAGAACAGTGTCACTCATTCGTGCCTACTGAAAAAGCTTTACTTTCCTCACCTTTTCAAATATTGGTCTTTATGCTTAGTTTTCAGTATTCCAAGTTAATATGCGCCTAAGCATGGTTTTCTTTGAGTTTATCCTGTTTGCGGTTCACCAAATTTTTGAATCTGTGAATTTTTGTCTTTAACCATATTTGGGAAGCTTTTAGTCATTATTCCTTCAAGTAAATTTTCTTCAAGCATCATATCCTTTCTCCTCCCATTCCAGCACTCCGACGATGTCAATATTAGACTTTTGATATTTTTTAAATTTATAATCTCAGGGTTTACTTTCCTGTCTGTGGCTTATAGCCTCCCAGTTCCACCCTGAAAGGGGCCAGAAATGCCTGTCACTGGACCTACTGAAACAAATAAACAAACAAATACCAAAGACAACAAGGAAGACAAATCTTTGCCAAACATCCTACCCCAGAGTAGGAAGTGATCATCACTACTGGTTTTGGCACTGAGTTACACTATCATTTCAGAAAGAATATTTAGAATGTAGTCTTCCTTCTTTTTTCTCAAATAAAATAATGATTGTAGATTCAATTTGTAACATTTACTTGGCAAGTAAGTAAAAACATGCAATTAGCAACCATATGTTGGTCTTTCAATCGATCAGACAATTCTGAAGCCATGAAATCGCAACTTGAAGGGACCTTACTATCTATATCTCTTGGACTCTCATGCTATCACCTATTTCAAATGAAGATCTATCTCAATGGACAATCTGTCGTTTTAGTTATCAGGGTGCAAATATTATTATTCCCTCTGGAGTCTGTGAGTAAGAAGAAAGGGAGACCATCATACCTACTCTGCACTGTGATCAGGGCTTTAAGAGTGCACCCTCCTTACCATCCTGGTTCACGAAATAATTCCCAGAACTCTCTAGAGAAAGAGAATAACACTTTCCTGGCTTAGAGCCACGGTTGTATTTTCCAGAAAAATATTTTTAGCTGGAAAAGAGAACAACTCCCTCCTTGCTAGAACCACCTTGACGAAAATGCCAAACCACCACTGACGCTGCCGATCAAAAGATCAAACATTAACTCCATTTCCTGATTTCTGACAAGATCAGTGATTCATTACAATGTTTTTTTCCAATGACCTGGATCTGTTTCTTAAAAACAATTTTGAAAAGTCCTTGAGACAGAACATTACTGGCTTCGTAATCTTGACATTCCCCTATTTCTCGAAACGAAGAAAACACTGGACAGTCTTTCCTCACAGCAGCAGGAGGCTGCCTGGCTCTGTGGCTGTGGGTGGCCCTGCTGGGTCATCCCCAAGCGTGTGCTCAGCCCAGCGCAGGGTCACGGGCTCCACCAGACTTTGCATGAACCGTGTTGCTATTTTTTTTGGAATTTCACTCAAGGATAGTTTGCCCATTTAATTTTTTTTTTTTTTTTCTGAGAGAGAATTGAAGGGAGAAAGGTAAGGGGAGAGAGAAAATATCAATGTGAGCGAGACACATGATTGGTTGCCTCCTGCATGGGCCCCGACCCAGAGCAGGTATTGAGTCTGCAACCCAGGTATATGTCCTTGACCAGGAGTTGAACCTGAGACTCTTTAGTCCGTACGCCAACCTCTACCCAATGAGCCGAACTGTCCAGCCTGTGTTGCTACTTTTTAAACCCAGGAGAAAAACTAACCTTGTCACTGAGGAAAGTTGGCAATCTGCAGTGAAGCCAGTTTCTAGAATGGTTATGCAAGCCTGGCTTCATGTCAGGACAGGGTGGGGAGTGCTGACTTCGGGCCATTCCGGGGAGCATGTGCTGCATGAAGCACCCCTTTCACGGCCTGGGCTCTTGAGGCCCTGGCAGCTGGCTTGCTCTCATCACCGAGGCCTTGACTTGCGTCTTTGAAACTCGTCAAGGACTGAATTTCACCTATCCCGAGGCATTTTTAAAGGCTACACTCACACAGCTCTTCGGTTTAAGAATGGAAAAATGAATTTAAATTTTTATGTTTTTCCAAAACTTACTCATTTTCATTCAGCCACATCCCTTTCGCCTTTGGTCTCCTATAGAATGTAGGTTGAACTGGAAAATATTTGCGGTTAAGGCAAATGTGACTTTATTGGGATAATAAACAAACAGTTCGTCGGGAATGCTCTGAACTGTAACTGTCCGGACCCGGCGCTTACCTGCCTGAGCTGAACCCTTTCCTCCTCCGCCCTGCTCGCCCAGGTCATCCTGGAACGAGGAGTGCGCCTCAAACCTCACAGTTTCTCTTCCTCTATCAGTGGTTCTCAACCTTCCTAAGGCCGCGACCCTTTTAATACAGTTCCTCATATTGTAGTGACCCCCAACCATAGAATTATTTTCGTTGCTACTTCATAACTGTAATGTTGCTGCTGTTATGAATCGTAATGTAAATATCTGATATGCAGGATGTATTTTCATTGTTCGCGACCCACAGGTTGAGAACCACTGCCAGCTAGAAACTTTGTTATTAGACTGTGAGATCCACAGATGACCCTGAAACATGCTGGCTGAGTTGTTTTTCTCCATATGGGGGTCTCTCACGCCTGTGTACAGCATGACAAGAATCGTCACTGGTTTAGCCCTGACTGATGTGCTCAATGGTTAGAGCAGTGATGGCAAACCTTTTGAGCTCGGCGTGTCAGCATTTTGAAAAACCCTAACTTAACTCTGGTGCCGTGTCACATACAGAAATTTTTTTATATCTGCAACCACAGTAAAACAAAGACTTATATTTTTGATATTTATTTTATATATTTAAATGCCACTTAACAAAGAAAAATCAACCAAAAAAATGAGTTCGCGTGTCACCTCTGACACGCGTGTCATAGATTCGCCATCACTGGGTTCGAGCGTCAGCCTGAGCACTGAAGGGTCTGGTTCCCCGTCAAGGGCACATCCTTGGGTGGCAGGTTTGAACCCCAGGGCTGTTTGGGGCACGTGGGGGAGTAAATTCAGAAGTCACGTGGAGTTTGCTGTACATCCATTCATTGTTACTTTTAGTTGGCGTAAAAAGCATGTGGGTTTCTCCTCACCCGGTGGAGTGAGATATGTTCTCCCAGAGAGCAGTCCAGATGGCTGCAAATGGCTCTTCTAACACCTCCATTTCTGAGGGTTGGGCCTGTTCAGCTACAGCAGGGGTCCTCAAACTTTTTAAACAGGGGGCCAGTTCACTGTCCCTCAGACCGGTGGAGGGCCGGACTATAGTTTAAAAAAAACTATGAACAAATTCTTATGCACACTGCACATATCTTATTTTTAAGTAAAAAAACAAAACAGGAACAAACACAATATTTGTATTTGCATGTGGCCCGCAGGCCATAGTTTGAGGACCCCTGAGCTAAAGGATCGTTTTCACAAACCACCAGGAAAGGTTACTGAGCAGCGGAGTCTGTCACACGTGGAAGTTCTCGTCACAGGTTCAGCCCTCACTCTGCCTGGCCGGAGGGTAGATGGTGCTGAGGTTTCAGTGCCCTCAGACCAGCTTGCACACTTGAGTCTGGTTACTGGGGCCTGTTCCCCCCTAAGGGACAGGAGTGAAGTCCGGGCACATTTCTCGTTCCTCAGTATTTGTGTTCGGTTGCACGACGCAGCTCTCAGCGCTGGGGTGTCTTGCTGGAGGGAGTGGGAACGTCCTGTCAGCAGGGGTGGCTGGAGACCCGATTTCCTGTCGCACAGCGATGAGCAGGCAGATGCTCCCGGCCTGCTTTCAGCCTATCAGACAGTAACCACAAGGCCTCTCCCTCCTCACCTCAGGAATCTGTAAACACGGATGTGAGTTCACACTCCCATTAATCTAAGCCCCTCTGGGGTCGCCGTGAGCGCCATGCCCACAGCAAGGACAGAGCGGAGGCTCAGCGGTGGTCGCTGGATGGACCCAGGCGCTGGCTCAGGCGCCCCAAGACCCATGTCACAGGAAGTGCTGCGTGGTCCCAGCCAATGGCCCGGAGCGGCTCTGGAGAACCTGCAGGACCAGTGGGGATGGTCGTCGAAGGGACGTGGTGAGAGGACTTCTTGGAGGTTGACAGTAATGGAGAGCTCCTCCTGCCAGAGCTGGGGGGGTGGGGGGGTAGCGGCGTTCCGTTCTCTGCCCCCCTGCAAGCCTCCCCGCACATGGTGCCAGGAGGAGATTGCCAGGCGCACCCTCACCTTCCAAGGGAACTACTGGGATCCCTGAGGACATGTGGGTCCTGTCTCCCCAGAGCAGCTTCTTCTGGGCTTCTTGCTAGGAGTGCCTGCGTGTCTTCTGAGAAAAAGTGTTTCGGCTCCTCCAGGGAGGCCGTTCTGCCTGCTCCCGTCACCTCTGACCTCTCATCATTTCCCTCTCGTCATCTCTGCTGGGCAGCCTTTACTTCCTTAGGGGACAGAGATTGTTGGTATGACTTTTCTTCAATCACTTTGCAGATCACTGTAAACTGTCTTTAATACTGAGCCGTTCCCAAGGTTGTTTCCAACATCCCACAGCTTTCACTCCGGGGGTATCTCAGCCCGGCTAGCAGCGTGACCAGCGGCGGCTCCACGCCCTGCAGCCACTTGGGGTGCCCAACACTGTATCCCCAGGTGCAATGAGAAGGCAGTTTCTCAGCACAGCCTGCAGTTACCTAATATTCCCTCTCCTGGGGCTGGTCTCCTCTCCGGACACCTGATGGCTATTCTCCTCCCAGGGTTCCGTTTCCCTGGAACAGGGGAGCAAGTCCTCATGACCTTCGCAAGGTCAACTTGAGTCACTTAGGCCAGGGCCTCAGGGAGGAGGGCAGAGCGTCATGTAGGCTGAAAGGCCAGCACTGGGTCTCCTTCTGCTGTTTTTCATTTTTATTGGATTTGTTGGGGTGATATTGGTTAATACAATTATACAGGTTTCAAGTGTACAGTTCTAAAAACACCATCTGCAAAGAAACTTGGCTTTGCATGGTGTTTTTCATAGTCTGAGCGATGCTTCTCGACGGGCAGTTTGTTTCAAGGGCGATAGTGCAGTGTGGTGTCCACAGAGGAGACAGAAGTCTGGAGTCCACGCTTGGTGGCAGCCACGCTTCATTTCTGAGAGTCTCTCTGCCTGGCCACCCCGCGCCCACCCAGCCTCACGCTGGGACCCCAGGTGCAGGACCTCCACTTCCCAGTCAGCACCCACAGTCAGCCTGTACTGACTATAAACAAAAGAAGGAATATTGAGAAAGAGGGAGAAAAGGGTGAGCCAATGAATGTTTGCTTTTTTCCACTGAAATCATATTGGGTTGAGAAAGGGCAATTATGGGAAACAGCGGGGAAGCGAGCTTTTCTTGTAACTGTTCTTATGACTCGCTGACCGGCTCCCACCCCACACACAGGAACCGGCGGCCCCACGGGCACCAAAGCTGCTAAAGTCCCGGGTGGTCTGGGCCCAGCCGGGGCCCCCAGCATTCAGAAAGCGGCTGCCTGTGTGGCTGGTCCCAGGACAATTTGGGGTTTGTGCAGTGCGGTTTAATTCACAAAAGAAAATGCCTTTAATCAGGCAGCGGGAATGCTGTCCTGTGTGAGCAAGGAGCCGCTCTGATGATGAGCTGGCCGAGTCAGATGGGGGCTGGGGTCCCTTCCCAGGGCCCCGACTGGCAAGCAGCCTCTCTGCTGGGCAGGGATTGCCCTGTGGCCACCGTGGTCCCTGCCATGGGGTACGCTAGTCACCTGGGGTGGGCACAGGCTCCAGTAGGAACCCACACCTATGTGGGTCCCCCACCTATGCACACACAGGCCCCGCAGGCAGGGCAGCCAGTCCTCCTCACATGGGGCTCCAGGTGGTGCCTGGATGCCGGCGGGCGCTTTGTCCCCATCTGCCCCGGGCAGCATGCTGTGGCCGATATCCTGCCTGGAGCCTGAGCCCATCTGAACTCCACTGATGACCCACGAAAGGAGCTGGAGATGCTGTCCTCACAGGTAAAGGTGAGAGTTATGTCTGAACTCTAGGGGGAGCCCCGTCTGCGGGAGCAGGGGGTCCTATCGTGTCAGTTCCCAAACACACCTGGGTGGGGAGCCCACCAGCCTGGTCCCAGTGTCCCCGCTGACTGGCGAAGGGGACACTTCCCTTGCTTTTGCCACAGGTGACGCTGTCAGATGGGCGCCGGTCTCCTGCCTCTGGAGGGCAGGCTGCCGACAACTCTGGAAGATGACTCTTGTGTGTAACTCTTAGGAAGGCGATTCTTTTTACAGAGCCTTTGGAGGGGCAGGAGAGGCAGTGACCTATCTCTGCCCAAACAGTCATGACAATGACGACAATACAATGTCGGAAAGTGGCCTCGGAGCTGGGGCCCCAAGTTATCCAAACGTAACGTTGGCACCTGAGGGGGGGGCGGGGCTGGTCCCCCAGCTGTCCTTGGAGGGGTGCTTGCTCTTCCTGAGCCATGTCAGCAGCTGGCCACCCACCGCTCACAACGGGGGGGGGGGGGGGGGGGGGGACACAGGAGGCAGCCGATCAATGATTCTTTCTCACCATTGATGTTTCCATCTCTCTCCCCCTCTCCCTTCCTTTCTGAAATCAATA
>NW_006284844.1:583768-586908 GCF_000327345.1 Myotis davidii
CTCAAAGCAGGAGACTCTTCAGGAGAAGATACCAGAACTCTGCCCTGGTTTGGTTAAGAAAAGAACTTGTAACAGAACAACTACGTTTGAGACGCGCTCTTTGCTCAGTCCATGGTGGCGACTGCTGATTCTCAGGCCGGAAGCAGGTTCGACCTGGGACGCTCCTGCTTTCGATGTTAGGACCCCAGCAGGGCACACGTCCTCCAGGGGAGCTCCTCTCCTTCTGGTCGGCTCAGTGGTTGGGACACGTTGGGGCAGGTCCAGCAGGAGGCTGTCGTCCTTCCAACTGCAACCTCCTGTGGCCCCAACACACCCGCTCCCGTGCTCTGTGGGAGCGCCCACTCCTGAGGGTGCATCCTGGGGGCCTCTGCTTTGTGGCTCATCGTGTCCGTGGCGGGACCATTCTGTTTCCAGCGTGTTCACTGGCTGTGGCTCCCACCCTCCTGGAGGTGGGAAGTCCAGACAAAATGCCTCAGGCCACACTCCCCCCAAACTCACTGTGTATTCCCGCCTCCTCACTCCAGCTCTGGGCGCCAGGGACTCAGGCCTCCTGGTAGATGCCCCAGCTGGCTCTCCACCTCCGTCTTCACGTGGTGGGTGGCATGTCCCATTCCCCATTCACATGGACACCAGCTGTATTGGGCCGGGGCCACGCCCCCAGTGTCGCCCCACCTGCACTTGACGCTTCGGCAAAGAGCCTATTTCCAAACAGGCCACATCCCCGATTTCTGGGGGTGAGGACTACGACATCACTTCCTGGGAGACACCTGTAACCCACACAGACAGTCCTCCTCCCGGGATAGTCCTGGGAGCCACCTGTCGTTCCACAGCTCCCTCTGTCCTGCTCCCTCTGTCCCGCAACCCCACGTTCAACAGAGGGAGTACCACAGGAGGAAGTATACTTCTCTGTATCGTTTTACCCAAAAAATCTGAAGGATTATGCAAAGTAGCTAAAATGTTAATCCAGCAGCATTCTGTGCAGGGTGTCATCATGAGCCCAAACTTTTATGCAAAACCTAACATGTGTGACCTTTGACCCCATAAAACTTCCAGGGCTCAAAACATAATCATCAATTCAAGCAAAGGCGTAGCTAACTATCGCAGTATTTAAAGCATTAGCAAAGAGGAATTATTCCCAAACTCGGCAAGCAAACAGGACCGCTCTATTGTGGGGTCCCCGAAGGTCGAACCAAATTACGTCCAATGTGATACTGAATAAAAAAATAGGAGCCTGAAAATATATATACAGAATAATCTCAATTATATAAATTTATGCATAAAAGCCTGCAAGGAAGCATGAGCAATAGTTCTCTCTGGGTGGCGGAAATGTAAGTTATTTAAATTTCTTCCGTATACTCTCCTGTATTTCCTTAATCCTCTACAGTAAATAGAAATTATATTTATATAGAACCAACGGCGGGAAGCATTACTTCAGAATAAATACAGGTTATTTCTGACAGCCACAAAAATCGGGCCCACTCAGCACACAGTGAGGCTCTGAGCTCCGCAGGGACAGGGTGCAGCTCCGGGCAGGGGAGCCCGGCAGAGCGCAGGGGAGTCAGAGGAAACAGGACGCGGCCGCCTCAAGCCACGGATGTTTCTGTTTTAAACGTTCCACGAGCAGAGCGAGGCTGCGGGGATGTGAGTGATAGGACGCCTTCTGCAGGGACAGCAGCCACAGTGGCCGAGCTGAGAAGGCGGGCCGGGCCGGGCCGACATGTGTCCCCACCGCCCCACCTGGGAGGAGAGGGTGACGTCTCTCCAACGCCGAGGTGACCTGTGGACACTGGTCAAAGCTTCAATTCAACGTCTGATCTTCACAGTGGCCAGAATACTCAGGACAATGCTTTTCTTGGACTAGCCCTCTTTTTAGTTTATTTTTACTTCAAAATTGAACATTATTAAAACCAATTTAATTGCTGGATTTCATGTCTCATCCAAGCGAGTTTACCAAGTTTCAGACTAACCTCTTCCAGCCCCAACGCTGCGGCGCACAAGCCCATTCGGCGCCTCGGGAGAGACGTGGATTTTTTCCTAGACGAGGTTTTTATGGTTTCATTTTGTAATGTTTAACTACACGTTTGATGAAGAAACCACAAAACCTCATGAACCTATATGCAATAATGTCAGATGAAATTTGCTGATTTTGTCCGAGGCTTCAATATTGCCATATGATTTCAGTCAAAACCATGCAAACTGAGACAAATGCTGAAGTGGAGAACAAATGAAGGGTTTGGAGGCCACACCATGTGAAGTGTGGGGTCACCCAGCAGCACCACCGGGACCACGAGGACACTGCTGTGCAGGGCCTTCTGGAGAGGGGGCCGCTGCGGGGCTGCTGCTGTGCACGGAGACTAGAGAAAGCGATGGTTTCACAAACATCCTGAGAAGCCAGCAAGCAGCATCCCAGCCCCCGGGGAGTGGCTGGGGTGGCCTCTGCACAGCCATCCCCCCAGACCCGACCAGAGGACACTCTGCTAGCCCGGCTCCCTCGGAAGGTGATGGGCACTGGCCTGACCCACTGCCACGGAGCCAGCAAGACACAACACCCGGCCGGCCTTGTGCCCAACATCCTCGGGGACTGTCCACTGCAGCAGCTTCACTAAAAGGTCACCTTCCCTCAGGAAAACCTGTGCCCATCCCCGCGAGGAAATGGGACTTGGGTGGAAATCTGCAAACGCCAGCCAGCGGGTGTCTGTGCGCGTGGCCTCGGAGCCCGGCGGGTGTCTGTGCGCGTGGCCTCGGAGCCCGGCGGGTGTCTGTGCGCGTGGCCTCGGAGCCCGGCGGGTGTCTGTGCGCGTGGCCTCGGAGGCCCCGCCGCCGCGGAGAAAGCTCGGCTCAGCCTTTCCGGGACTGCCAGCGAGGAGGGCGGGTTTGGACGCATGCTGGCGACTTCAGTTAGTTAGCAGATGCTCACCTACTGCGTGATGAGGACAAGATTCTCTGCGGATGCAGGGAGGGGCGTGGCCCAGGAGCTTCTCTGCGGACCTTGGCTTGGTGTTGTGTTTAATATCAGCCCAGTTAAACCACCGGGAGCCCTTCCTGGGAGGAGCCCTTCCTGGGAGGCCTCTTTTTCTCAGCGTCCATACCTGGAACAGGGCTGGAAGGCAGCCCCGGCCGCCCCATCACCACCTGGTGAC
>NW_006284844.1:586944-588759 GCF_000327345.1 Myotis davidii
TTCTCTTTAAGAGTTATCAGTGGTCGGCCTCCAATTAAGAAATACTCTCACCCTATTTCTCAGCTGTCACCTCGAGCATCTGTGAGGCATCCAACACTGGCCAGTCTTTCTGGAATAGTGGCTACTGTTTATTGAGAATGTGCAACAGACCAGACCTCGTGAGCACCTGCTATCCTTCCAATAACATGGTGAGATGACGGGTCCGTGTTCACAGATGGGAAAATCATTGCAGGTCGCAGGCCACGCACAGGCACGCACAGCCACTGCTCAGCCCCAGACGGTCCCCAATCCTGCATCTGTCCCCTGGGTCACATGTCTCCTCCTTAAATGTCTCTACTTCACTGTTTTCCATGAAAACGTGGTCCCAATAGTTGACCACTCACCTGCCCAGCCCCTCACTGAGCCTGTGGTTTTAGTTGAGGCTACTGCACCCGACGCCACAGCTTGGGGGCTCTCCCAGCCCAGAGGCTGCTGGTCCAACAGACTCAGGTGTGCTGAGACCCTACTTCCTGCTTCTAGTGGCCGTCTCTTCACTGTGTGCTCACCTGGCGGAAGGGACAGCTCTCTGGGCTCCACCCTCCTGCCCTAATCACCTCCCAATACTTCACCTCCTCACCATCACTGGAGGGTAGGGTTTAACAGAGAAATGTGTGGGACACAAGCATCCTGACACCTGCATGTCCCCGCCAGAACTGCAGCTGCGCTGTCTGCGATGACAGCGATCCATCTGCCTGCTCCTCACACGCATCTCTCCCTGTCATTCTACCCTTTCTTCCCAAACTTCACATGATCACAAGATTTCACCAGTGCTCTGGGGAGCCTTCATTTACTTTCTCATTCTGAACTGACTGCATTTTGCTTTCTTGAAATAGCCATTATATGTATGTATAGCACAAATAAAAAGCCTAAGGCTTTCAAAAAAAAAGTCAGGCACACGTCCACTGTCCTAATAAATGTCAAAAAGAAAGAGCAAAGAACAAGACACTGGTAAGGTCACAGCAGGACTGCAAAAGCGCTGGTCCAAAAATAGGTGCCCGTCCTGCCGTTTTCAGAGCCTCCTGCCTGCCCTGCACTGACCACCTGGCTTCTTCCCGAAACGGAAACATCAGGTCTCGGTGTAACTTCCGAGCTGCCTGGGACAGGAAACAGAAAGGCCCCAACGGGAGCCCAGAGGGGCTCTCGGTGACTGAGCGCAGACGACGGGCGGGTCAGTGTTCTCGCTAAAGTGTCACCGGAGCGTGTTAACACCGCAGACATCAAAACGCGAAAAGGCAGAGAGCGAACCGAGCTGTAGTCCAACTTCCATGAGTCAGCTCTTCAGGAACCACCACCACAGTCACTACAGCGATGAACACGTGCTGACTGTGCCGGCGCGCTCTGGGTGGAAACGATCGCATCTTATTGAAGTTTTCATACTGAAGTTTTAACTTCCCTCGCTGACCACTGAACCTTCCCAGCAGCCTCCGAGGCGGACCCCGTTCTAACACGCGAACCCGGTTTCCCTGGAAACCTGCTTGTGGGTGTTCTTGGGCCCCGTCACTGCAGCGTCCCTAGCAGGACACCCAGCACAGAGGGGCGGTCCCCGCGACACCCAGACCTTCCAGCGTCTTGTCACTGGGCCGCAGGGTCGGCAGCCAGACAGAAAGTTCCAGAACAGCGCAGGGCACAGCAGGCTTCTCCGTAAGTCACTCCCTTGGTTTTGTAAAGCCATCACGCCGCCGCCACTGCTGTGAACAGGACGGAACCGGCCCTCCTGACCCGACCGGGGAGAGAAGCCGAGACACAGCGCCTTCCAGCTGCTCGGCCCGGGCGGCG
>NW_006284844.1:589094-589377 GCF_000327345.1 Myotis davidii
CCCCGTCGCCCCGCCTGCCCTGCGCGGCGCTGCGGCTCTGCGGGAGCCCGAAGGTTCTGGAAGCCTCGGTGGTGAACCCCGACTCCTCCCGAGAACACGTGAGCCCCCGGTGGCGGCACCGACAGCGCCCCGACTCTCACCCCCTCCGGTCTGCGGCCAGGTTTCCTCACTGACGGACACGGTCCCTCCATCGCGGAGGAAACCCCGCGTGCAGGTGCAGCGGCGCTAGTAAAGGCCCTTCATGACCCAGCTCGTCACCCGGCGGCCAGGGAGGGGCTGCGAC
>NW_006284844.1:589505-590108 GCF_000327345.1 Myotis davidii
GGTCCCGCGAGAGCTTGAGGTCCCATGAGAGCTTGAGGTCCCGCGAGAAGTTTGGGCACTGGGAGACCTTGAAGGCACCGCGTGCCCGGGAGCAGCCGGAGCGGTGCCGGTCTGTCTGTGGGACCGGCTTTCCCAGAATCATCATCGGAAAACCGAAGCCCCAGAGGTTGCCCTTCGACATGTGAACCGGAGGTTGCGGTTCAGAGCGTGCAGGAGGCAGCCAGTCAGTTCTCTCGTTGTTGACGTTCTAGCTCCCTCTCCGAAATAAAAATACATATTTTTTTAAAAATAAGAATTATTACCGGCTGTACTTTAGCCTCCAGAATCCACAAAAAAACAAGAAAATGTGTTCCTCTTTCCTTCCTGCCCTCATCCGCCTCTCAGCCACTCGGGCCTCGGGTTGCATTTCTGCACATGGAGGAAGGCCGGTTCCTGCCTCCTGACCTCCTGACCCCTGACCTCCTGTCCCCAGGCCCATTCCTATCCCTGACCTCCTGCCCCCTGACCTCCTGTCCCCTGACCTCCTGTCTCCTGTCCCCTCCCTGACCCCTGGCCCAGCAGCCCACGGTGCCGCACGTACACCTCAGTCCACAGGGCCCCCGA
>NW_006284844.1:590563-593784 GCF_000327345.1 Myotis davidii
TCCTCTCCGAAATAAAAATACATATTTTTTTAAAAATAAGAATTATTACCGGCTGTACTTTAGCCTCCAGAATCCACAAAAAAACAAGAAAATGTGTTCCTCTTTCCTTCCTGCCCTCATCCGCCTCTCAGCCACTCGGGCCTCGGGTTGCATTTCTGCACATGGAGGAAGGCCGGTTCCTGCCTCCTGACCTCCTGCCCCCTGACCTCCTGTCCCCTGACCTCCTGTCCCCAGGCCCATTCCTGTCCCCTGACCCTCTGCCCCCTGACCTCCTGTCTCCTGTCCCCTCCCTGACCCCTGGCCCAGCAGCCCACGGTGCCGCACGTACACCTCAGTCCCCCAGGGCCCCCGACATCGCAGGTCTCGTCCACGCAGAACCAAGTAGCGAGGGACCAAGTAGATGGCAGCCTCGTCCAGTCACCGTTTTATGGATTGTTTGTTTTACCTCATCGGAGGTTAGAACTGGTTACCGCGAAAAACTACAAGTGATGGAATTTTCATTTCATACTGCATATGAATTTTAAAAATACTTTCAGAAAATTTCCAAAATAGCCACGAAGAAGAAGCCCAGTGTCCTGCTTGCTCAGGGTGGGTCAGCGGCCTCTCCCCCAGCGCCTGCTGCGTCCCGGCCGGAGTGGGCAGCCAGGTGGGGGCGCAGGGACAGCCGCGGTCCGGCCGGTCCAGCATGTGGTTCTCATTGGCCAAGGCTGAGAGGCCACAGTGTTCTCCCCGCGGCCCCCGGGGAGGCCCCGCTCTGGAAACCGAGGGGCTCAGTGCGAGGCCGTGTCCTCAGGAGCTCTGGGCTCCCCAGCGAACAGAACGATGCTTTCATTCAGCACAGCTTGGCCGGACGCGGCCCCCGCTCTGCTCAGAACCGCTCGCGCCACCTCCGTCCCACAAGGCTCCCGGGTCAGGGCACCAGGGCCTCCCGGGTCAGGGCACCCAAATTCTGGGGGAACCGTGACGTGCTAATAAAGCCAAGTGTCCCAGTAGCTGCCTAAACCTGTGCCTGCCCCGTGCACCCACACCGATGGCCGCAGAGAATGGCCTAAGGAGGCCGTCGGAACCACTGTCCGGTATTACAAGTGGGAGGTGTTGCCCTGACCTCGGGCATCCTTCTGTGCACCAACAGGCTCGGTCTCCAGCGGGGCGTGTGCAGAAGGCAGCCGATCCATGTGCCACTTACACGGATATTTCCCCATCTCTCCCTCCGTTCCTCTCGCTCTAAAACTCAATAAAAATATTTTTAAAATTAAAAAAAAAAAGTGGGGAGGTGACCAACACTGAGCCTGCACCGGCCCTCGACTGAGTCTTTTTTGTCCTTTGCCATTTTCCTGAGACGACGGCATTCGGGAATACTCTGCTGGCGTTCTGATTTTAACTGAATTTATTGGGGGTGACATTGGCTAATAACATTACACAGGTTCAAGTGTCCCGTTCTATGGTGTGCCGTCCGTGTATTGTGTTGCGTGTTCACCGCCCGAAGTCAGGTCTCCTGTCTCTGAACAGAACAGAAACAGAGACGTCTAGGAGATTTGCTTCTGTTTCTCAGTATCAGTCCGCCCAGTGGATGTCGGGATGCCCGGGTAAGCGGCATTCACCCCCTCTGGTTCCTCGTGTCAGTGGGGGCACCGGGGGGTGGGGGGCTCAGACGAGGAGGGGAACCTGCCTGGTTACCTGTGTCTGACCCCATGTTCCCTGGCAGAGAAGGGCCACCTGGTGGGCATCAGACGTCACTTTATCCCTCACAGGCTGAGGAGTGTGGCGGCTCCTCCCCAACAAAAGGCCGAGGGCGGATGTGGCTGTGGTTCTGGAGTGCGGGTCTGAGCTACCAGCCCCTGGTGGGCACGGGAACCGGCTCCTGATCTCAGGGGCTGTCCCCCCGGAGCCTCCCGCGAGGCAGCCTCACAGCCCCGGCCACCGCCGACTGCTCCCTGCATACGGCCTGGGAGTAACTACGGAGCTTAAACGAAAACACGGAGAGAAGAAACATATTTTAAGAATTTTTTTTTTGCCGGCCCATGAAATGAAAACATCTTGAGAACGATAAAGAATTTGACCAGCCCTAACCGGTTTGGCTCGGTGGATAGAGCGGCAGCCTGCGGACTCAAGGGTCCCAGGTTCGATTCCGGTCAAAGGCATGTACCTTGGTTGTGGGCACATCCTCAGTGGGGAGTGTGCAGGAGGCAGCTGATCGATGTTTCTCTCTCATCAGTGTTTCTAACTCTCTATCCCTCTTCCTTCCTCTCTGTAAAAAAATCAATAAAAAATATATTTTAAAAAAAGATTTTGACCAAAAAATATGCAGTTATTTATGAAATGTCATATTAACCAATGGAGTCCCTACAGTCACTTTTAAAGCCCGTCATGAAGTTCATTTTAATTCTATGTTAAACCTATTTCTTTACCCTTTTCATGGCTATATTGGGGGGGGGGCGTGCAGGAGAGACGTGGGAAGGAATAACGCTAAGGGAGGGATGGAATGCGGAGCAGAGCCAGCGGCTCAGATAAGAACTCGGCCGCCTCTGGCCCCCAAGCCAGGCGGGCACATTCCAGGGCTGGCTCTGAGAAACACTATCTGGAGAGAAGGCAGATTCCTGTCCGCCCAGGTGGCCATCGGTTAGGCCTGGCTCACAGTTACACCTGCCACAGGCCCGTCCAGGACAGTGGGGCCATTGAGAAGGTCCTGTCGCGGACGGTCCAGTTCCTACAAGATGTGCAGACGCAGTGTCACCCGAGGGCACACGCCACCCGATTCCATTCCATACACCAGCCACCTGGACACAGACGCACCCCAGGAAGAGGGAGCTTGGGGATTTGTGCCTCTTTCTGACATTCAGACACTTGGCGTGAAGACAAACATTGTGAAATCTGCCAGGTGCTTAGCTAACGCTATACTGTCAACACTCGACCCATCAATGGCTCCAATTTTTCGGTACTTTCGACGTGTATTACAAGCCTGCTCTATAAATCTGTGAGAGTACAGAAGGCTTGAGAAATGAAGGAAAGCAAAGTCAGAAAGAAAATGCCTGCATAGGAAGAACCAAGATGGCGGCATAGGTTAACGCCGGAGTTTGCCGCCTCGAACAACCATTTCAAAAGTGAAACTAAAAGACGGAAGGGACATCATCCAGAACCACAGGAACGGTGGCTGAGTGGAAGTCCTACAACTAGGAGGAAAGAGTAACGCATTCGGACACTCAGAGGAGGCGCAGTGCTGA
>NW_006284844.1:595107-601272 GCF_000327345.1 Myotis davidii
CTGGACAAAAATCGTGCACCTATGGATGAGGACAGTGGGTGGGGAGTGAGGGCAGGGGTGGGGTGGGAACTGGGAGGAGGGTAATTATGGGGGGAAAAAAGAGGAACAAATGTAATAATCTGAACAATAAAGATTTAATAAAAAAAAAAAAAAAGAAAAGAAAATGCCTGCATAGAAACCTCTTGGGAGATGCGTAAGCTGAAGACTCATGCCGGACGTAACCAGTATGAATAAGGTGCCTATCGAATCACTCCTTTTCAGGAACCTTTTTAACAATGAGAAAGGAAGCAGCACCATGGCACGATGGTGGCCGGCGAGGGGCGCGCCCTCACTCTCCGTGAGGACAGCTGCCTGCCCCGCCCCCGCAGCAGGCTGGGTCTTTAATCCATGAAGACAGGTAATACGACGGTTATCATCTCCTGGAGAAGATGGTGGACATCTCCCTCTGTTTTCCTTGATTTATGAAAAGTCAGAAAAGACCATTTCTATCACCAGGGACAAAAGCAGTTAATGTGACTTTACATTCTGTCAACAAAGGCGGGTCCCGTGGGCGAGGAGCGCCCCCCGCCTCCCGCTGCTGTGCGCGCGTTTGCAGAAACAGATGCTACACGACAGCATCCAGTGTCCGGACACTGAACACCGGGCACGCTTCTGAGTTCATCGCTGGTGAAAGGAGAAGTGACGCAGAGAGCTAGACATTGTCCCTGTGGGCTCCAGACGCGCGGGAGGCCAGGACACCGTGGCCTTCGGGAGATGAGCCACGAAGGAGCTGAGTGTCCGTCTCACGAGGAGGGACAGACCCCGTCCGTGGATGGACTGGTTGACTTCTCACAGGCATCCCGAGAGGACAGGAGAGGGTGAGCATGTCACTTCGTCCCTCTGCTGGGGATGCACTCACGGAGCCGCTGCGATCCCCAGGCCTCGGCTCCCAGCGGGTCCCTCCAGGCACCCCAACCTCATCATGTCTGTCCCCCGACTTCATCATGTCTGTCCCTTTGCCGCAGCCACGGGAAGCCATGTGTTCATCCCCCATTCTCCCTGGCGCGGGGTCCGGTCACCAACGTCACCTTAGCTTTTATTTTGTCTCTTTATGATGCATGGTCTTCACTGACTATCCTCCTGTATGAGACAGGTTTGTAAGCTCTGGAGCTGTTGTATGTGGGGCTGCCCTTGACTGAGGGGAAAACTGTGCCTTGGACAGACGGGAACGTAGCTCATAAATATTTATTAAATCTGAACCCGCCGACTCGTGTGTCGGGAAATGATGGAGAGCCGGCCAGGCGCGTTTCATTCTTCGCCTCCCAGCGCCCGTCACTGCTCCCGCTGCGGACCCCATAAGGCTTCTCTCGGGGACGCAGAAAGCGGTGCGAAGGTGGCACGTGTGTGCGCAAATGAAGCCCTCGTGGCTCGCGGGGCCCGAGTTCAGAATCGCTGACCATGAATCGCGCTGCGAGCTCCCGACACCACTGTTCGCCCGGCCGGGGTGGACCGAGTACACATCGCAGCCATTTTTCTCCCTAAATGTCTTCACTGTGATTTAAATGTTTTGGATTTAGTAAGTCCTTGAACACATTTGGTTAATCAGAATCTCTCGGCCCCTTAATCTTTAAGTGCAAGCGGGTTTTAAAGGAAACCGTGGCTCATATGTTTCTAATTCCTCTGTTCTTACTGAAACGTATCTGAACTTCGCTCTGTAATTCTTATCTGATGTCCAAACGTTTTTTGAACTGTTAACTGTTTTCTCAAAGTCAGGACCTTATGTTTGGAAAAACAATTAGCTCAAAACCCTCCATATTTCAAGTCTGAACTCATGAGGTTTGAAATGACTTTTATACACGACCAAATGTTATTGTCTGCAAATGGCTGGGGATTAAGTCCTTGGGCTCGTGTTTCCCGGGGGATGGGGGTGGGGGTGGGGGTGGGGGTAAGAAGCAGGAGGCTGGAGGAAGGGGGAGGTGTCCCAACTTTTGTGTTAAGACTGGGGTGGCACCCAGGAACCAGGAGGTCACGGTTCCATTCCTGGTCAGGGCACATGCCTGGGTTGCAGACTGGATCCCCAGTAGGGGGCGTGCAGGAGGCAGCTGATAGATGATGTTTCTCTCTCATTGATGTTTCTATCCCCCTCCCTCCCTCTCTCTCTCTAAAAATCAATAAAAACATTAAAAAAAACCAACCCTGGGACAGAGTTTGCATGAGCAGCAGCGAGGCCAGACGCGCTCCGGCCCGTCCCTGCTGCAGCCCCAGAGGTGGGCTGTGTCCGATGCTCTTCGCACTATTTGAAGCAGAAACGCTGTTTTCCTGGAAGTGGGAGCTTGGGCTGGACAAAGGCGCTGAAATGCCAAGCAGGGTGTGTTCTCCACCCAAATGCAAGGACGAGAAGCCAGCTCAGGAGCAGGAGCCATGTGAAAGCCTTCCTCTGCAGTTGCCCTTAAACTAGACTTCTCAGGGGTACCTGGGCTTCGGAGCAGGAAATTAGCCTTCCCAGCCACACAGCCAGTACCTCCCGGAGACACCTGGGTGCCCTTCCCAAGCACAGTCACGAGGCAACGCCACGCGGGACATGCCTGCCGGTCCTTCCCGACAGCGGCCGTGGGCGGGAGGAGCTCACAGGAGACAGTGCATCGCAAGGTCGACCAGAAGTTCCATCAAGACAGTCTCGCAGCCCGGCCGCCTTCTCGGAGAAGTAGCGACTTCAATGCAGTACCGGCATCTGACGTTGCAGATACAGTTTCATTTCCAAGTGACAATTAAAGTTCTTCTGCAGGAACGAGCAGCAGGGGCCGGGCACACCTGGCGGGCGAGGCCGGCGGTCCTGAGCAGCCCGAGGCTGTCCCGGGGAAACAGGAGACCGCGCAGCTGGCGCGCGGCCGTGTTTACAAAGCACTTACACGGCTCTATTTCAGCTCCCCAGGGCCCGGCATCAATGGGGCTTTGAGAGGGCCTCTCAGATACACCGAGTCAGCGTCTGCAGGGCCGGGGTCGGAGCGGAGCTCTCGCTTTCTGAGGCTCCGCAGAGCGACTGTAAAATCGGCACTTGACCCTCTCACCCGCGGGTGCAGCGCCAAGGACGCCTGTGGTCGGCCCTGAAACCGATGTACAAACACAGCAGCCTGGGGTCTCCCCATGTCTGACCACGGAGTCCATGCGTGGCCCCGGGAGCAACACGACTGCTCTCAGCAGCTGAACCTGCCTCGGGGGAGACCACCCCCGACCGAACACGCCGTCACTGAAAGTGCATCCCGTCTGGAATCGAGTCAGAGCCCTGTGGCCCTGGGCCAGGGCTTGTGAGTGCGGGGGACTGCCAGCGCCCTCGGGGCAACCAGCTGGGTTTGTTCAAGCGTCTTCCCTTCCAAGTCTATTTACATGAACTTCCCTTTCATCGTCAACGTGCGTTTCATCACAAGACGGGGCGCGGCCGCCACACCCCACGCTCCACAAACGCGGCTCTGCAAAACATGTGTGCTCGGCGCTGAGCGGAAAGACACATTCTCCTGCGTCTCGTTCGGGCATGAAAGACCGAGGGACACGAAACAGAGCGTGTCCGCTTCAAATGCATGACGTGGCATATCTCTGTCACAGTGAGAGTATGAAAAATGGAAAAGCCAAAAGGAAAGGACTTCTGCTAACTAAGACACAACTAAAGGGGAAAACCTGTGAGAGGAAAATATGTAAATTTAACCGCAGAAAGGTCTTAACTTGACGGGAACTGTGAAATACAGACCATTCTCTGGGGATCTGAGCTGTTGGAACAGTAGCCAACGTGACTTAACTTAATGACATAACTGTTGTTTATTAAAAATATAATCTAGCCCGGCCGGCGGGGCTATGTGATTGGTTGAGCATCGACCTAGGACCAGGAGGTCAGGGTTCAATTCCCAGTTAGGGCACAGGCCCGGGTTGTGGGCTCGATCCCCAGCGTGGGGCGTGCAGGAGGCAGCCGACCCGTGATTCTGTCTCATCATTGATGTTTCCATCGCTCTCTCCTTCTCCCTTCCTCTCTGCAATCCATCAAACACACACACACACACACACACATACATATACACACATATGTGTGTGTGTATATACGTACATGTACCATCTATATAATATGTTCTTACGCTGAACCCCATTATCACTTAGCTGCTCCTCGAGTCACAGGATCTCCATCCACCACTGAACACAGTGTTCATGCCTCGCCCAGGCTTTATCACGGGCTTTGGTAAGAGATGTGTTTAAGCCACAGGCGCTGCTCCAGGCACCTGGCGGAATATATGTGCCTATGCAGGGAGCGTGCCCTGCTTTCTCTATGTCTGAGACAGCTCCCACACACGCATCCCCTTGTCTGCCTTCAGCCACACTCTGCACATGGCTCTGCGACCAAGACACTCAGGACACATGCATGTGCTGAGCTGCATCTGAGTGAGGGGTCAGTGAGCAGCACGCTGAACCCACAGCCGCCAGGGCCTCCTGTGGGCACGCACTTCCTGCCCACAACTGGCTCTGAGCCCGGTGGCGAGCTCTGACCACACCGGTCACACGCGGAGGCTCGAGATGTGCCTGTGCTGTTGGGCGTGTCACCCGTGCTCAGGCACAGCCAGTGCAGAGACCCTGCCCAGAAGACCCATTCACCTAGAGGACGGGGACAGAAGCAGACCTGTGCCCAGCCAAGCCCAGACCAGACCGACCAACCACATCAGCACACAGGCATGGACAGGAATAAGCATGATTTTAAGCCATGGAGTTTGGGGAGGCTTGTTCACAGCACAATAGTAAAAGATAGCTAATCCCACTTTTTAGAATGAAGAAACACAAAAAATAGCTAACTATCTAATCAATTAAAATGTTTTACAAATTTTGATCTATGTAAAGTGTGTGTTATTAGAGAAAAAAATATAGATATCACCATCATCACATCACCATCACCATCACCATCACCATCGTCACCATCACCATCACCATCATCATCATCATCATCACCGTCACCATCACCACCATCACCATCATCACATCCTCACCATCACCACCATCATCTCCATCACCATCATCACATCCTCACCATCACCACCATCATCTCCATCACCATCATCACATCCTCACCATCACCACCATCATCTCCATCACCATCATCACATCCTCACCATCACCACCATCATCTCCATCACCATCATCACATCCTCACCATCACCACCATCATCTCCATCACCATCATCACATCCTCACCATCACCACCATCATCTCCATCACCATCATCACATCCTCACCATCACCACCATCATCTCCATCACCATCATCACATCCTCACCATCACCACCATCATCTCCATCACCATCATCACATCCTCACCATCACCACCATCATCTCCATCACCATCATCACATCCTCACCATCACCACCATCATCTCCATCACCATCATCACATCCTCACCATCACCACCATCATCTCCATCACCATCATCACATCCTCACCATCACCACCATCATCTCCATCACCATCATCACATCCTCACCATCACCACCATCATCTCCATCACCATCATCACATCCTCACCATCACCACCATCATCTCCATCACCATCATCACATCCTCACCATCACCACCATCATCTCCATCACCATCATCACATCCTCACCATCACCACCATCATCTCCATCACCATCATCACATCATCCCCATCACCATCACCATCATCACCATCACCGTCCCCGTCACCATCACCATCCCCTTCATCATCATCATCATCACCATTTCCATCACCACTGCCACTGCCACCTCAGCCGCGTGTAGCGCTGCACACATCCTTACTTCCTCTCTGGAGCAGCTTTGCGCTGCACAATCTGGGTGCCCACTTGGCAGTCTATGACTGTGTCAGCCCTTCCTGCACATGATTACAAACATGCTGACTCCTGTCACCTGGACGACTTCACAAAGGCCGGTGTGGGATGCTGGCATGATTTATGAGCTGGTCGGGCACTTGTAAATAATGTCTGATGTGGGGATTTCTGACAAGGATGCAGGCTGCCTTTTAAGCAGGAGGAGGAGGGCGAGGGAGGACCCGGGAGGGAGGCCTCTGTCACTGAAGCCAGCTGTGCCGGTACCTGGGGGAGCCGGCGTTCTGCTTTAGATTTGAGTCTTAATGCTGGGCAATGGGAACCATCTGCGCAGCCCGGCTCACTGGCTCCCCG
>NW_006284844.1:601298-603628 GCF_000327345.1 Myotis davidii
TCCTGGACACGGACACGTTAACCCCTCCACCCGCTCCGACCAGTCCCAGCCCCACCTCCCTGAGGTGTCCTGACAGCTGCCTTTCTCCTAACCCGCTTCGGGGATCATCCTTATTGCACACGAGGCGCTGAGATGGTTTCACGAGGGCCCCTCTTCCGGGAGCAGCACAGGGTGAGGGCCTGCGGAGCCTGGCACCAGGAGCATCAGCAGGAGGCACAGCGTGGCGGCCGTCGCGGACACCGCACGTGGCACCACAGAAAGGAAACCCGAACGTTCTCTGCACCAGGAAGCAACTGCTGTCTGTCCCTGTGAGGACGGACGGACCTAAACTCATGGGAGTCGTTTCACAACATGAGGCAGGCGCTGCGCTGTGCACTGTACACTCAGACCGTGCAGGGTGTCAGTCACGTCTCAGCACCACTGGGACGGGAAGAAGGCAAGAGCCGCAGCAACGGCCCAAGTGGAATGAGGGGGTCTGGCCAGGACAGGGCCCGGGCCGGAGAAGAGAAGGGGCAGGGCTAGGCCTGGAGCGTGTGACGCAGGGAACAGCACCCGCTTCCGTCAAAATCGGAGCCTCTTCTGCTTCCTCTGTGGTCCCCGCAGCAGCAGGCAGCAGGGGAGTCATGGCGGGCTGGGACTCACCGAGCAAGCGCAGGGCCGTTTCACACAGTCAGGGCGCGTCCCACACGGACCCAGAGAGCCTTCGCCCAGGTGCGTCCCACCGTCCACAGGGAACTGAAGGGGAAAAGGTTCAGCAACCGCCCTTCGTCACACCCCCGTGGGGCGGAGCCAGACTCCAAAGCAGCGGGCCCAGCCTCCTCCGTGCTCCCCCCAGGGGGCACCCCAAAGTCAGGCAAGTGCAACCCTGTGCCTTCAGCCGGAAGGAAAAGAAGAGGAACGGTCTTGATAGCGTCTTTTATTTCAATCTAAGAAAAACGATTAAGTCCAAAGTTCAGAAATAGAAAAGGTTATCCAATAAGTTTAGGAGCGTAATTGTGTCCTTAGCAACGGTGAGGGTTTAGCGGCTCCAGGTTCAGCTTTCACTCTGCACATTAAACAAGGAGAAGCCGCCGTCTTCACGCCTATTCACTGGGGTCGGTGTCCGCCATGTGCTGGGGAGTGAGGCCCACGGAGGTGTTTTTCCGACCACACGTCGGAGCCGAGCCAGCCTCATGGCTGGTCACACGCGGCCCCCGCCGACCTTCCAGGGGCCGCAGAGCCGTGGCCGCTCAGTGCGGGGTCCAGCCGGACAGTGGCCCCTGGCTGTACAGGGGCCGGTTCTGTGGCTCTTGTGAGCATCCGGTCCTGGCCCGTCCCTCCCCAGTGCCCCCCAGAGGACTGGCCCAGTGATAAGTTCTTGTGCCCTCAGGGCCTTCAGGAAAGAATGAGGAGGAGACGGAACCCAGGCCCAGCCCCCTGCCTGCTGAGGGCACGCCATCCAGCGCCCAGCTGTCCCAGCGCCTCCTTTAAGGAGACTGTCGGGAGCTGCTCAGGGCACAGTTCACCTTCCAGGGCCCCGGGAGGGCAAGGCCAGGTGGAAGGGAAGAGGTGGCAGATGGCAGTTGTGGCCTGATGCCAACTCCTCTCTGACCTTGAACCCTGCCCGCTGCCTGGAGCCAGCGCAGGGGGGAGGGAGTCCCCCAGCGTTGATTTCACTGCCTGCGGCCAACCTTGAGGTGGCAGAGCAGGCGCACGAAGGTGTCAGGGACTGTCCCCCAGACCCCATCATCGCCGCTGTGTGGTTGCCAACGTGACGGGAGCGAGACCTCGAGAAAGCAGAACAAAGGGACCAGGTCCCAGAGAGACGCAGCCGGCGTGCCCCACCTGCATGCCAGGCCGGCGGCTGACGGCAAACCTTACAGACCAAAGTGTGAGCTCCCACAGCGACCCGAGGCTGCCAACACGGTGCGTCTCAGAGCAGCGGCCGGAGGAAGCTGAGTGCCTGTGGGGCCCCATCCTGCGCCAGGGCGGAGCCACGGCTGCAGCCGCTGTGTCCGAGCCGCCGTCCTTGACGCAGACACCCATGGGACCCAGAGAGCAAGTGCAAGCCCACCCCGAACAGCGGAGATGTCCACGGTCACAGGGACACATACATTGTATGTGATTAACCTGCGGAAGCCAGCCCCTCCCTTTTCACAGATTAAAGCAGTCCGTTTAAATATCTCCTTTCTACAAAGTGGATTTACATTTAAAGTACAAAGTGCAAATACTATGGGTTTTGTTTCTGTTTTTTAATTGCGTTTGGTGAGGGAGCCTCCCACACGTCTCAGGCGCCTCGGCCGCCGTCTCTTATCCTCGGTTCCTGGGCTGGAAAGGAGACGAGAAAGAGT
>NW_006284844.1:603654-607906 GCF_000327345.1 Myotis davidii
TCCCCGTCCGATGAAGGCCTGCCTTCCGGGAAGGAAATAATCCTGTCTGCTGACAACCAGGGGAAAGCGCTCTTTTAAACAGGGTGATTTTGGCTGCAATGACCCTATATAATAAAACCCTAATATGCAAATTGACCAAACAGCAGAATGACCGGTCGCTATGATGTGCACTGACCACCAGGGGGCAGATGCTGAACACAGGAGCTGTCCCCTGGTGGCAGTACGCTCCCACAGGGGAGCGCCACTCAGCCAGAAGCTGGGCTCACAGCTGGCCAGCACAGCAGCGGTGGTGGGAGCCTCTCCCGCCTCCACGGAAGTGCTAAGGAGCAGCGAGCAGGCGGGGGGTAAGGAGCGAGTGGTCCCGGACTACAAGAGGGATGTCTGACTGTCGGCTTAGGCCTCGGGGATTGAGCCTAAGCTGGCAGGCAGGCATCCCCTGAGGAATCCTGGACTGTGAGAGGATGCGAGCCAGGCTAAGGGACCCCCCCGCCCTCTGGTGCATGAATTTCATGCACTGGGCCTCTAGTTAATACATAAAAGACAACTTACCTTCTACCACTGTCCTCCCCTCAAGGATCAGAAATGTTGGGGGAACATGCTGGGTGAGAAAATGAGCCTTTGCTCCTAATGTTGTAAGTGGGCTCCACATATCAAACACCCTGCAGAAGTTCCCTTGGATCAATATACAAATCATTTCAATAATCTAATTGTGCTTCCAATTCGATAAAGGCATCCTTGGTTTCTTAACTTTTCTTTTCATTCTTTTTAGTCACTACCTCTCAGAAGAAATACATTGAGCAAAATTTGTTTAAATTACTCAAGTTCTGCCCGGCCAGCGTGGCTCAGTGGTTGAGCATCAACCTGTGAACCAGGAGATCAGGGTTCGATTACCCATCAGGACACAGGCCCGGGTTATGGCTCCATCCCCAGTGTGGGGCATGCAGGAGGCAGCCGATCCATGATTCTCTCTCATCAACGTTTCTCTCTCTCTCTCCCTCTCCCTTCCTCTCTCTCTAAAAATCAATAAAAATATATGTTAAAGTTTAAGCTACTCAAGCTCTGCATCCTGACTGCCAGTTGAAAGCAATCCAGAGAGAAAGGAAGAGCTGGGAACAGTGTTCCTGGCCATTCTTCCACGTGGACCAACTCCTACCCCACAGGCGCTCCATGGCCCTGCCTCATCCTTCAGAATGGTCTTGGGTATTGAGGAGGTTTCAGGTGGGCAACGCGGGATGGAGATGTGAGTGGGATGGGGAGGGAATGTCCCTTTCTCTAGGTGCTTCCCAGTCCCTGGGCTGGGCCAGGTGCTGCAGGCAGTGGCTCCAGCATCACCCCACCCACCGCCTGAGGGTGCCGCCCACCTCTGAATCCCCATGGAAAATGGAGACGGGACCAAGAGAGACCGCTCACTTTCTGATCCAGTACTAGCTCGCTCGTCTCCTCTCTCCCCGTGCCATCCTCTCGTCTCCGTTATTCAGACGAGGACGGACGGAGGCGCTGGGAGCTACTGTGTTCTTCGGGGGAATATCGATGGGCTTGTATCTCTGGGCCGACGCCAGCCAAGCCGCCTCGAGCTTTCAGGCGAACAGCCCTGGACGAGGGCACGGAGCCCTGCAGCCTCTCGGGCAGCATGCAAGCTGGAGAGTTACCTGCTCCAGTTTCTTTCCCCGGGAAAAGCCTGGGGGCGAGGCTCCTTTTCCGAATGGGGCTCCTCAGGTCGAGGGGGGCTTGCGTGGGCCCACCCCCCCTCTCTGACGACAGAACCCCCGCACAGCTGGGCGTGCGCCAGCGTAATGGCTTCCAGCCGGCCCTCCTCCCACGTGCAAGTGATTTGCGGTGGGATTTTAAAAAGCTAAAGCCGTAAACATTTGCTAAACAACGAAAACCTTATCACACATCTGTCTGATGAACCGGTTTTAAGTTACACCCGAGGTGTGCGCTGGAGGCCTCCGCTCAGAACCCACAACCGATGCAGGCTCACCGAGGGAATGCGGCCGCACCAAACGGGGAGACAGGACGTTCCGGTGCGTGGTCCTGGGAACGGAGGCTCGGCCCGGCTTCGGGGGACACGGGCCACTCCTGTTTGTCTGGACGGTGTCCTGGGCCCGGGGTGGTTGTGGCAGGGACACCGCAATGGCCTCCAACTGAGCGCGGAGACAGACTCACAGACACAGTGTTCACAACACGCAGCAGAAAGCTGACACCCCGCAGGGCCCCTCGGTGGAAAGGGAGGTGCCCCTGGTCCCCCAGGGTGTGCCCTGTCCCTCATCTCCTTCCTAACATGTCAGAAATACAGACCAAACCTCAGAGAATTGTTTCAAAACAAGCATTTATGTCCACAAAACAAGAGGACTCGACTTACAAATAATAATAATGAAGTAATTGAAATTTCAAATAGTAAAAAGGAAAATTAAGGCAAAATCTTCCCATTGACTTAACCTGCTGATTTCTTTTTGTTGTTGTTCTGTTTTAATATATTTTTATTGATTTCAGAGGAACGAAGAGGGAGAGAGAGAGAGAGAAACATCAATGATGAGAGAGAATCCTGGATCAACTGCCTCCTGCACATCCCACAATGGGGATCGAGCCTGCAACCCGGGCATGTGCCCTTGACTGGAATCAAACCCGGGACCCTACAGTCCGCAGGCCGACGCTCTATCCACTGAGACACACAGCGAGGGCTGGCTTGCTGATTTCTGACAGAATCTGATCAGGGGGGACAGGCATGCGACTTGTCTGGATTGTGCGTTTTGGGGGTTTTTTCTTGGAAGGTGCTTTACTTTCCAAATCTGCAGAACCCTTAATGTTTATTGCCAATAAGTGAACCAGCAGGTTATGAAGGTTAAAGTCGAGACACACTCACCTGTCTATGAGAAGTGCTCTCCGCAGTACCTTTGGGGGCTGTTGGGGAGGAAACACAAAGACAGTATTAACTGCTGCACACCCTCCCTTCAGGGAACGGTTCAAGGCAACAGCGAACATGTTTCCATGGCAACACTGAGCCCACAGGACCCTGCTGTGAACGTCTCCTCACAGGACACGAGCGTCCCCAACCTCAGGGCCGTTCATTTCGCCGAACCTTCCCCACGCCCGTCCGCCTTCCTCCCGTTTCCCAGGCCTTCCCTCCCCTGCCTGGGTTTTGCCTATTTCCTGTTGTTTTGCCAATTTTTAGAGCAGGGAGCGCTCAGCCACTCAGTAGACAGAGGGCAGCGTTTTCACCCCAAAGGCCTTGATTGATGGTTGCCTTCTGGCTGCGAGATAAAAAAAAAAAAAAGTACCGAGAAAGGAACAAAGTCGTTCCATTTCCAAACCTCCTGCTCCTCGACTCGAAGAAGCACCGTCACATGCAAAGCCGAAACACAAAGGTACGGAGTCAATTGCAAAAATGTTGAATACACACGTGGTCGGTAAAGGGACTATTTTTTCAATTGTAGGTTTGGACGATTCAAGTACGAGGGTAATTGTAACCACCTGGCTTCCTCTGGCATGACTGCTTTACTAAAACACGTGGGGCCACTGGTTCCAATTTAAAGAACGTTAGTGATGCTTGGGGTCCGGTCTAAGCCAGTTTGGCTGTTCAGCAGTTGCCGCCTTTTGCTTGGTTTCTGTTATGACAAGTATCAGTGTCCCTGGTACCTGGAGGTAGCTCTAGGTTAAAGGTAAGTAACAATAGTCAATTAATCTTCTTAAGTGTTGAGAAGAAAAAGAACACAGTGCCATATAGATGAAAAAGGTAAATTTCATTCAAGACACCTGGTGCAGCCAGGCCGGTGTGGCTCAGGGCTTGGGTCACAGTTTGATTCCCGGTCAGGGCACAGGCCAGGGTTGCAGGCTGGCTCCCCAGTGTGGGGTATGCAGGAGGCAGCTGATCAGTGATTGTCTCTCATTGTTGGTGTTTCTACCCCTATCTTCCTCTCCCTTCCTCCCTGAAATAAATAACAATATATTTAAAAAGAGTCTTAGGTAAAGTTTAATGGGTCGTGATTTAAAAAAAAAAAAGACACCTGGTGCAATATCTCATTCAAGGCAGAGCAGTGAAAATCACCATTTAAAATGTACAGCCCTCGTCGGTTTGACTCAGTGGATACAGTGTCGGCTTGCGGACTAAAGGGTCCTAGATTCTATTCCGGTCGGGGGCGTGCAGGAGGCAGGCGATCAATAATTCTCTCTCATCTCCCTCTCTCCGAAATCAATAAAAATATTATTTTTAAAAAAATTAAAATAAAATAAAACGTACAAAGAGCAGGGAAAT
>NW_006284844.1:608100-612443 GCF_000327345.1 Myotis davidii
AGAGCTGATGTCATCGGGATCGAATGACCCTGATCGCTTCCAGGTGACCTGGCGGCGACACCCCGCGAGGCAGCTTGCCTGAAAGCCATGCAGCGATCATGGCAATTTGGTGGAAAAAGACAATTTGGTCTAAACTGGATAATTCCTAAGTGCTGCGTTTCTCTGTAATGGTCACTTTGGGGAATCACAAGGGCATGATGTAATCTTTTGTGACTTTTCCCCCGAATTCCTCAGAAATATGTTCTTATTTGGCGGTCTCATTTCCTAATAGTTTGTAATTTTTTTCACTTTTGCGTTTTTTGTCATAGTGAAAGATTAAATCAAACTCTCCAATAATTTGTCTCTGTGGCAGTAATTGAAACGCAAAATCTTGTGTCGTTGCTTAAAACGCGTGTGATTAGAAGGCTCTGATTAGAGAGCCCTCGCCGGCCTGGTTCAGGGGCTGGAGCGTCTGCCCACACACCGAAGAGTCTGGGTTCGATTCCCAGTCAAGGCCCAGACCTGGGTTGTAGGTTTGATCCCATCGTGCGGGAGGCAACCAATCAATGTGTCTCTCTCACATCAATGTTTCTCTCTGTGTCTCTCCCTCTCCCTTCCACTTCTCTAAAAATCAATGGATATGGTGAGGATTAACAACAACACAGAACAAGTAAGACAGGGAAATAGATCTCTCTGAAAATCACTGGGGAAAATATATCCCTGGGTGAGAATTAAATAAACGAACAAAAAAAATACATGTGATTAGGAAGTGTATGTGTGGAGCCCTTTTGCGGAGACGAGTCAGCATAGACGTGTCTGGTGAGGAGTATGGATCCAGGGCTGATGTCTGAGAAGAAATAGTTCACATGTTGTTGATGTTCTTCATTTGATGCCTCATGTTTTTAGAATAAAAACCGCATTCTTACGTAGTAAAGGGAACGAAAGAGATCGGTAACAGTTTGGATATTTAGGAAATCCCAAGTAGCCCTCCCCTGAACATTTAGGTTTTTCTGACTTTTCTCAGATTCAAGTTGCACCGGGTGGGAAAAATACCTGATCATCAAACTCAAAGAAAATAAAGTTGGAAAAAGACAGAAAAATGCTGCAGGGAACATACACGGGTTCCAGAAGCAACAAACGATGCATCCCAGGGCCCGATGCTCCTTTTCGACAAAATACCCACTTCAGCTTGTTTGGGCGCAGAGGGTCCTAGCGGGTCCTCTCCGTTCCCAACAAGAGAGTAAAACTCGGACACGGCAGCTCAGCCCCGGGCCCTGGGGACCCCGCAGGGACTGACGTTTCTCGTGAGTGACCCTGCTGTCCTCCGCTTGCACCCAATCAGGGTTGGCACTCCCACCCTGCCGGCCCCTCGGGGTGTCAGGAGGCACCCCTGCAGGGCTCCCCCGTTCTGGCGAATGGTTCTGAGATCTGACCCCACACATCGCGGCCCACACCTTGGGACCGTCGGCCGCCACAGAGGGACGATGAACTTGCCCTCAGGCCCCTCCTCCCCTGGGCCCTACGGTTCCGAGGGTGTGTCCCTGCTCTGCCCGCCGGTGGGTGGGGGGCGGTGGGCTTACTGTGCCGCTTCCTGCTGCCGGCCTTGCGCTCCTCCTTGGTCACGCCCAGGCAGCCCATCAGCTCGGGCAGGGAGAGGGCCTTGTCGTTGTTCCCGTCACAGTACTCCACGAATTTCTTCACACACTTCCTGGGCTTGGACTTCTTCCGCAGGAACCTCCTGAAGGGCTTCAGCTCCTTCTTGCCGACGTCCCCGCTGGAGTTCTTGTCCAGCAGCTTGAAGTACCAGTGGACCACTCGCTCCTCCAGCGTGTGGCTGGGGTCGGGCTCGGAGAGCCTGGAGGAGCACAGGGGAGGGAGGTCAGGGTGCGCGCCGTGCCTACCTCCGCCCTCACCCCTTCCCTGTGCCAGCCAGGCGCTGAAGCCGAGCCCGCCTGGAAGTGCCGCTCGATGGGACTTGGATTTAAAAATAATTTAGGGAGCCCTGGACCGCGGGCTCAGTTGGGTGGGCATCATCCCGTGCACCAAAAGGTTGCCAGTTCGATTCCCAGTCACAGCACAGGCCCAGGTTGCAGGCTCGATCACGAGTAGGGGGCGTGCAGGAGGCAGCCCATTGATGTTTCTCTCTGATCTATGTTTCTCTCTCTCTCTCCCTCTCCCTTCCTCTCTCTCTAAAAAATAATAATAATAATTTAGAGAAAGGGATTTAGCAAAAATTTTTCAAGTTGGTTTCGAAATTGCAAATGACACTGAATGTGTGCGTGCCAACTATGCACCCGGCGTTGGCCAAGTCCTGGAGGACAGAGCGCCCTGTCCCCGGTTCTGTGCTCCGTGGACGTGGCAGGTCAGGCCACAAGTGAAGGACCCGCTGCAAACCCTGGGACCCGAGGTCCCTCCGCCGTTCGATGTGGCTCATTGTCATATCAGCTACGTCACAGGGACAATGAAAGGTGCAAACCAAAACGTAACTTAAAGTGGTAACTGGATGTTCCCCCTTGAATTAAAGATTCTGTATTTGAAGATGTGACTACGCGCAGCTCCTCTGGGAGGCCTGGACTTGGGTCAGGGCTGGACACGGTCCCAGATGTTAAAGACGCCTTGTGGCCCTGCCCGGTGTGATCCTGCCCGGTGCGGCCCTGCCTGGTGAGGCCCTGCCTGGTGCGGCCCTGCCTGGTGCGGCCCTGCCCGGATAGAGCATTGGACTGAAGAGTCCTGGTTTCATTCTCTCTGCTCATTGATGTTTCTCTCTCTCCCTCTCCCTCTCCCTTCTTCTCTGAAATCAATAAAAATAAAAATATATTTAAAAAGAATGTCCCTTAAAATGAAGAGGTTACTGCAGATTTCCAGGGGGATCTGAGGCTTGAAAGGCCACACCCAGGAGGCACTGGGAGCCACCCTCACACTGGCTGTTGGGGCCGGAGGAGGAGGAGGAGAAGGAGGAGGATGAGAAGGAGGGGGAGGAGGCAGGACCTTCAAGACGCGAGGAGCCTGGGGTGCCTCCCGGGCACGGAGAGAATGCATACAGCTCCACAGTCAGGGTTCACACTGTGTCAGGGAGCGAACCACGGAATCGTGCGCTTGAAAACAGCTCAGATGGTACATTGTGCATGATGTATGTGGTTCCCACAATGAATCCATAATATTTTGAGGACCTTAAAGTGCACGTTTTCACACACAGTATTTGACATTCAGTCCACTGCTGTGAAATGCAACTCCAAAGCATAAAGCTGCTAAACTAGACCTGTCCCTCCCTCTCCCTCCTCCCGTCTCCCGCCCACCGCCCGAGGGGATCACGGAAAATCCCGCGGGTCTGGCCGCTCCCCAACAGGACAACCTCCTCAGTGGCCTAATCACATGACAAAGACACTAAAAGAGTCACCTCCAACCCCTCGAAGCCCCTTCCTGTTCGGTTCAGGGGGCGGGAGGCCCCTGCTCGTGCCTGCCCTGCGGCTCCCAGGTGAGCGGCCGGCTCTCAGAGCCAGGGCTGGACTTGGCTAGCGGGTCAGTTTCCTCCGGTTACGGGCTCCCTCCCAGCACCCGGCTCCGTGTCACGGGAGACGTACCTGCCGGGGGAGGACGGGTCGGAGACGGCGTGGACCATGTCGGTGGACAGCGCGTCCAGAACGCTCGTTAGAAACTCATTCTTTTTGGCACCAGGACAACCTGAAACAAGGAGGATGCATGTTTTTTCATTCACAGAACTCAGCACCCGGCCTTTCCTGGGAGGAGAGAGGCGTCGCGTTAATGGGCGGAGGGCGAGCTGGGCTCATGGGCTCACCCAGGAGAGCCCACACTGACGCTCAGGCCCCGCGGGCACTGGGTTTCCAGTTATCATCACTCCAGCACCCGGGGCTGTGGATGTCGGACCATGTCCCACCGGCTTCCACGTCACTAAATGCCCCTCGGGAAACAGCCGGGCACGGGGGAGGGGGCCGAGGAGAGAGCAGCGCCGGTGCCCAGAGAAGGACGGGGGTCATCGTCAGGGAGCCCACAGCCCGGGCAGTGTGACTTCTGCAGGAAAACAGCTCTCGTTAACTCTCCCCTGGCGGGAGGTAGGAGACGGAGGCGGAGGTGTATCTCCACAACTGGGCCTTGGGGACCTCCTGCGGCCGCCCCAGCTCCCCTCTCAGCGAGGATGGGCCTTTGTCAGGACAGTCCCTCTCCTGAGCAGCACCCTGACCCGGGGGAGACAGGACAGGCCAAGCTCCAAGTCCAGTCCCTGAGGCAGGAAGCACCAAGTGGCCGGCTGACCCCAGCATAACTTCTCCAGGCCGAGGGCAGGTGTGTCCCGGGACAGGTGTGTCCTGGGGCAGGTGTGTCCCGGGGCAGGTGTGTCCTGGGGCAGG
>NW_006284844.1:612713-618944 GCF_000327345.1 Myotis davidii
GGTGTGTCCGAGGGCAGGTGTGTCCCGGGGCAGGTGTGTCCCGGGGCAGGTGTGTCCCGGGGCAGGTGTGTCATGGGGCAGGTGTTTCCCGGGGCAGGTGGGTCTCAGGGCAGGTGTGTCCCAGGGCAGGTGTGTCCCGGGGCAGGTGTGTCTGGGGCAGGTGTGTCCCCAGCCAGGCCGCCCAGCGACCAGTTGTAGGCATGCGCTGTTCTTCAGCGGAGCACAGAGCACAGCACAGACGTCTCAGCTCAGAGGAGGGACCGCAGGGGACAGCCCCGCCCGGGGCCCAGGGCGGGTGGGCGCCCGGCCTATCAATGGGGAACTCGCAGCCGATGGAAGTGCCATTTGTAGAGAGAGGACTCCGCTGCCCTCGCTAAAGCAGTCTGTTTTCAAATCCGCGCAAAACAAAGCTCCCGGCTCAGCCTGGAGACGCTCGCTCAACCCCCTTCTCTGCGGGACCCCGGAAACACTGGCATCGACTCTGATTTCCTGCAAACACCTGGGCTCCAGTCCTGGTTGCCCCCACAGGCGGCGTGCTGCCCGGCCTGGGCCCGTCCCTCCCAGTGAGGAGGCTCATGCCGCCCGGATGCCTGCCTCGCCCGCCTGCACCAGGGCCCGGGCCTGCCGCCGTGATGCCCCAGCAGGAGGTGTTGCTCTTGATATAAGTGACTGTGCTCCGCACTTTCTGTGAAGCGGAAGGTTTAAAAAAACAGGAGCTTTTCGTTCAGAAAGTACTGGTCTCAGAAAATCTACTCATACCGTTTCTTCTTTTCCCATTTTCTTTCAATACAAACGGAAACACGCTCGGGCTGCTGCTGCCTCAGGGAGACCCCAAAACAGGGCTCGGCATGAACGCCCCACCCACGCCGCCCTCATGCCTCACAGCCAGCCCCAGCCCCCCACGCGCCCCACAAGCAGCCCAGAGAGGCCGGCTCTCCCTGGTGCCTGGGCGCCGACTGCTGCTTTTACTTTTTTAGAAATAACTTGTACTTTAAGGGACGCTTTCCATTCAAATGGAGACACCTTTCCTTCCAAACTCCTGGCCCGTTCCCCACGTCCGCCCAATCGTCTGCGGTGCACGCGGCCTCCGCTTGCCCTGTGCGGGGACGGCAGCAGCCACCCAGGGCTGAACTCCGCAAACCTGTGAGACCCCGCCATCGCGCAGGACCAGCGCCAGCCTCCGTGGCTCGTCAATCACGCTCTGTAGCGCGGCGACCTCAGTTTCTTTTGTGTCGACTCACCGTTTACTACGCCCCTCACCTCCGAGACCAGCAGGCGTCCTGAGCACCTGGTGAGCAGGCTTCTCTGGCCTCCCAGCCACTGCCGTTCCCACGAGACACGCGGGGCCGGGAGCCACCAGGCTGCCCCGGGCACCCCCGCTCGCACCCCTCCGCCCACGGCTGGTCAGACCTCCCCTCACTAGGAAACCCGCATGGAAAAGGCGCCACGATCCTCCCCAGAGAGGAGGCCCCACTGGCAATGAATTGGAGACACAGAGGTGGGGTCACACCAGGGTGACCGGTGACCAGTGACCCCGATCTCACCAACGTGGGTCAGAGATTTGGGTCTCAAGGACCCGACACACCAACATCACAGAGCAGCAACCACAGTAAGAGCGAGGAGCTACCGCGGCCTCAGCTGGTGACGAGGAGAGAGCAAGTCTCCCTAAGAAAAGCCATCCCACCCTGGCCGGCGTGGCTCAGTGGATAGAGCGTCAGCCTCCAGACCCAAGGGTCCTGGGTTCGATTCCGGTCAAGGGCACGGACCTCAGTTTCAGGCTCTCCCCCGCTCTCCCCCAGCCCAGGCACGTGAGGAGGCAACCAATCGGTGTGTTTCTCTCACATCGATGCTTTTCTCTGTCTTTCCCTCTCTCCCACTCGCCCTAAAAACCAATGGAAACATATCCTCAGGTGAGGATTAACAAAAATAAAATTAAAAAAAACGATCTCATGAGCTTAGGGCCCCCCTCAAGTTTCCGTGGACCCACCAGGCACCACGGAGAACAGTGCCGTCTGATGACAGTGATCAGAGGTAGGGGTGACCATCCTCGAGAGGGGCTGGGCCGCTGTGCAGGGACCTGCCCGAGACCACGCACTCAGCCCATCATTAGAGTGGACGCCCCTGGCGACCCACCAGGACGCCTGGGGTTAGGAACAAGCCCGGTTTCACCGATTTCCACGCACAAACTGTTAACAGGGCGGACAGACAGCGAGACGGACCACCCACGGCCTCGGGAGGGGCACAGCACAGTGGGAGCCGCGGGAGCCCCCAGAGAGCCGGCGTGCAGGAGGGAGGTGCCGCTCAGGATGAGCGTCAGGGCGTCCATGGAAGAGGACGCGGCGGCCCTCCTGCTCCTGCCGCTGGTAAACCACCTTCACCAGGACGGGGCTCGGCGTGGACGGGGCTCACCGCCCGGCCGGGGGGGCCCTGGCATCTGAGAGGCCCCTGTGCATTCGGCCCACCAGCCAGCAGCGGCCGACACGCGTGCTCCCCGCGGGTCCGTGCAGGAAGCGGGAACGTGCCGGCGCCTCCGGCGCCTCTGTGACGGCGTTTTCAATCGGCACCTGTTGCCTTTCCTCCTCTGTAACTCGCCCTTTGTTCTTATTTTACTGTGAATGAGCCATTTCCACCATTTCCCCCCAGGCTTTCTCCACCTTCTCCTCATTTTCTTAAAAATCAGGAAATAATCAGCTGAACTAAATACTCTAATAAAAGCCTCACGAAGCCTCTGCCCGGTGCAGGGCGGTTACCGAGTCCAGTTCTTGCCTTTCTGTGCCTCCTGCACCCGCTCAGCCTCCCATCGACTTTGCCTTTAAGAAGCAGGACGTCCTACAGGAAGGATTGTCTCAGCCGGCTCCTTGGAGCTGCAGCGCTTTTCCCACCCAAGAGGAGCCCCTGCTGCACCCCCGCCAGCTGGGACCCCCCAGGGAGCCCCGGTTCCACACCCGCCAACTGGGATCCCCCCCCCAGGTGCCCAGTACCACACCCGCCAACTGGGATCCCGCCAGGGTGCCCCAGTACCACACCCACCAGCTGGGACGGCCCCCCCAGGGTGCCCCGGTTCCACACCCGCCAGCTGGGACCCCCCCGCCCCCCGCCAGGTGCCTGGTTCCGTCACGCGGTCTTTAGCCAGAGCGTCTGTGTGGGTTTGCGTTTTATCCGCAGCACCCTTTCCTCGGTAACGCTGGATGGAATGGTCTATATTCACCATTTTTCCCATAAAAGGCAATTTTCTTCTGAAGGACTAGTCATTCTACAAACCTAATGGCATATTTAATCATCCACGCAGGCCTAGGACGTGAAACAATGTCGCTCTTTCTCTCCAAGCTTTGCTCTCGAGAATCGGCCCCTCCCCACAGGGCCCAGCGCAGACTGAGACACAAGCAACAGCAAACACGCATTTCACATCCGCTCTCACACACGGCGCACCTGTCCTCTCCTGCACACCTGCCCTCACCTGCACACCTCCCCTCACCTGCACACCTGCCCTCACCTGCACACGTGTCCTCACCTGCACACCTGTCCTCACCTGCACACCTCCCCTCACCTGCACACCTGCCCTCACCTGCACACGTGTCCTCACCTGCACACCTGTCCTCACCTGCACACCTCCCCTCACCTGCACACCTGCCCTCACCTGCACACGTGTCCTCACCTGCACACCTGTCCTCACCTGCACACCTCCCCTCACCTGCACACCTGCCCTCACCTGCACACGTGTCCTCACCTGCACACCTGTCCTCACCTGCACACCTCCCCTCACCTGCACACCTGCCCTCACCTGCACACGTGTCCTCACCTGCACACCTGTCCTCACCTGCACACCTCCCCTCACCTGCACACCTGCCCTCACCTGCACACGTGTCCTCACCTGCACACCTGTCCTCACCTGCACACCTCCCCTCACCTGCACACCTGCCCTCACCTGCACACGTGTCCTCACCTGCACACCTGTCCTCACCTGCACACCTCCCCTCACCTGCACACCTGCCCTCACCTGCACACGTGTCCTCACCTGCACACCTGTCCTCACCTGCACACCTCCCCTCACCTGCACACCTGCCCTCACCTGCACACGTGTCCTCACCTGCACACCTGTCCTCACCTGCACACCTCCCCTCACCTGCACACCTGCCCTCACCTGCACACGTGTCCTCACCTGCACACCTGTCCTCACCTGCACACCTCCCCTCACCTGCACACCTGCCCTCACCTGCACACGTGTCCTCACCTGCACACCTGTCCTCACCTGCACACCTCCCCTCACCTGCACACCTGCCCTCACCTGCACACGTGTCCTCACCTGCACACCTGTCCTCACCTGCACACCTCCCCTCACCTGCACACCTGCCCTCACCTGCACACGTGTCCTCACCTGCACACCTGTCCTCACCTGCACACCTGACCTCACCTGCACACCTGCCCTCACCTGCATACCTACCCTCACCTGCACACCTGGCCTCACCTTCACACCTCACCTCACCTGCACACCTGTCCTCACCTGCACACCTCCCCTCACCTGCACACCTGCCCTCACCTGCACACCTCCCCTCACCTGCACACCTGCCCTCACCTGCACACCTCCCCTCACCTGCACACCTGCCCTCACCTGCACACCTCCCCTCACCTGCACACCTGCCCTCACCTGCACACCTCCCCTCACCTGCACACCTGCCCTCACCTGCACACCTCCCCTCACCTGCACACCTGCCCTCACCTGCACACCTCACCTCACCTGCACACCTGCCCTAACTTGCACACTCACCTCACCTGAACGCCTATCCTCACCTGCACACCTGTGGTCCTGAACAGTACCAGGGAGGCCGGTACCAGTAAGCCCTCCGGGTGTGGCTGGAAGCCCTGGGCACAGCGTGGCACCCACTCTCTGCATCCACAGGACTAGGGGGCTGCCTGCCTGAACCTAGACTCCCCTCCCGGCTCAGCCACCATTCCGCAGCCTCGCGTCTATGAAATGTATTTGATCTGACGGGAAATCACCGAAGTCGACATGTTTCATGGGTGAGACATCGGCTCCTCCTTCTGCCTGTGACAGAGCCTTGAAGGCCGAGTCCAGTGGAGGAAGGGCAACAGGGGCATCTGCAGGGCCGGGCGGCCCACGGCACAGGCACGGGGTCAGCTGGCACCGCCTGCAGGCGAACAGCCTCAGCTACCCGTGGGGAGGGGGGTCGCGCCACGCCCCCCGGGAGTGCTAAAAGAGGATGTGAAGCCCTGGGGTGCTCTGAGGGCGTCTGCTTCAGCCAGACCCGCATTCCACCCCGTCCCAGCCGGAAACGAGAGCAGTGCCTTCGGAAGGAAGGACCGGCCGCGGCTGGAAGGAGCTGCCCACACCGCGCGCCCGCGGTTCTGGGAACAGCCCGCTCTGCACCAAGAGCAGCCTCGGCCGGAGCTGTTTGAAGGCCACTTGCTTTTCCCTAATAAGGATCCTGTCTCCAAAGGTCACTGGTTAGTGTCTGAGGCCTGGGAGGCGGGAGGCGGCATCGGGGTGACAGCGCCCCTGTCTCCTCCTAGAGGCAGCGGCAGGGTGGGGTTCCAGGGCAGGGGGGGTGGGGTTCCGCCCCCTCTTCCCCCGCCCCCCAGTCTCCAGGGCAGGGGAGGGGCGGGGTTCCCACAGCTGGGACAAGACCTCTTCCCAGCGCTCTCCCTAGACGTTCTCTCTCCAAAGGCACATCTGACACCCAGACAAGCGACACTGGCAGGACTCCCTCCTACGACCAGCTGTTCCCACAAGATAAACCCCCACCCGGCCTTTAGTCAGGATCGGCGTCTCGTCAGTGCTGGGTTCCGTGGGGACAGCTCCCACCGCCTGCCCCGGACACCGGCACCGCGGCCACACCGATGCCGGCGACGTGCAGGGGACACTCGTGAGCAGGCAGGTCGATGCAGAAACAGTGCCGTCTTGTTTGATCAGAAACGTTAGGACTCTCGGCCCCGTAGGGACAGACCACAGGCCCTGAGACGTGAGTGAGACCAGCGAGCGCTCGCCGCGGGCTCCCCGGGCGCCGAACACAGGCCGGAGCCGCTGTTTCCTGTAGAGAAAACTGTCCTCCACCAAATCCGACACCTGGCGGAGGAGGGATTTCCCCGGCGATGGCGGCAGAGAGCCCCCCGCCTGCTGGTCGCGGACACGGGGAGCCCCCGACTGCGGGGGAGACGCCCGCCAGGTGCACAGAGGCGCTCAGCGAGGCGTCTGTGCAGGGGTGTTTGCACCTT
>NW_006284844.1:619134-620384 GCF_000327345.1 Myotis davidii
CCCACACGGAGGAGCAGCGAGTGACAGACATCACGTCCCGCAGACGCCTGATCCGCCCCAAGAGGAAGACGCTACAGACACAGAGCGGGAAGATCCGACTGAGACGGGGGGCTGGGAAAGCCGGGCCTGGGACAGCCACGGTCCCGCGTTTGCCGCCTGACCCTGGTCCCCGGCCCCCTCTGTGTGCAAAGCACCTACATTGCGGCCTTGGACGGAGCCTGGGAGTGGGTGGAGGCCTGTGGCTGTGCCCGTGGCTGCGCCCGTGGCTGTGCTCGGCCTCCTGCCCTCGTGGATAAGCAGGAAACACATTTACGTGCAGAATCTAAAACCCTCTATCGGTCACAGCACAAACCATGCAAGACCCACACGTGTTCCTAGACAGGCCTCCATCCGGCTGCGTGAGCACAGATCGCAGGCGCGCTCTCCGCCCAGGAGGCTGCGGAGGCTGCTCCTCTCTCCAGCGCACGCAGCCTGGAGAGGTGTAAAGGGAAAAGGAGATGAAAATAAAACAAAACAGCAGCAAGCTCTGCCGATGCCGTCAAGTCCTCCACGCGGTGGCAACGTCAGAGCCTGTGTCCCGCGCCCAGGGCCCCAACGGCCGAGCCGCTGACACCTGAGGGTCGCCAGGCACCGGCCTCACCTGCGTGGCCACGTCCAACCTCCCGCCGGCTCCTGGAGGCGGTGGGCTTGCAGGCGGAGGCTGGTGTTAAAGAACCCTGCTGGCGTAGCCCAGGCACGCCCGGCTTGTTAAGAGAGAGAGCCCCCGCACCCCTTCGCGCACGTGCCTTTAACGGTTCTGAGGTCACGCTCCAGCCTCAGTGACGCTCCCACGGGCCTCCGCGATCCCGCACCTGATGCGAAGACCGGCCCGGTTTCACAGAGACCGAGCCCTCGGCCCCGAGCAGCTGCGTCCTTTCACAGGGAAGGTCGCCCTGGCTGCCGGCCTCGCTCTTCTTCCCCTGAATACTCCTGGCCTCGCCCTTCTCTGCCCAGCGAAGCTCATTTAGAACTGGAGGTGAGATACAGAGCTTCACAGACAGGAAAAGCTCAAGGAGCTCATCGCCACCAAACCCAGAACCACGCGAGATGCTGAAGGGTTTTTTTTTTAAGATGAAGAAGGAGAAGGAAAGGAGAAAAGATTTTAAAAATACGGACAATAAAATGGCAATAAATACATATCCATCCACAATTGAATCTAAAAATCAAAACAAATGAACAAAGAATCGAAAGAGCAAAATAAAATTACTGTG
>NW_006284844.1:620523-621242 GCF_000327345.1 Myotis davidii
GGCCAGGGGGGGGGAAGGGGGACATCTCAACAGTAGAGGTTTTTTAAAGGAATCTCAGAAAACGGCATTGAAGTCCCGCTCTCTCTCAGGGTAAAGCGCCCCGAAGCTCGGGTGTGGGTCTCGCCGCAGCTCATTGGGTGTCGGATGCGGCTCATTGCGAGTCAGATGCGGCTGCCCCGCGGTGCCTGGTCCTGCATCAGGCTCTTGCAGCGTCTCCGCTCACCCTGCCCCCGCACGCCCCTCGATGAGGATGATGGGGACCCCACCCTGACATTCTTTCTCTTCCCAGTACTCCTGGCCTCGCCCTTCTCTGCCCAGCGAAGCTCATTTAGAACTGGAGGTGAGATACAGAGCTTCACAGACAGGAAAAGCTCAAGGAGCTCATCGCCACCAAACCCAGAACCACGCGAGATGCTGAAGGGTTTTTTTTTTAAGATGAAGAAGGAGAAGGAGAAGGAGAAAAGATTTTAAAAATACGGACAATAAAATGGCAATAAATACATATCCATCCACAATTGAATCTAAAAATCAAAACAAATGAACAAAGAATCGAAAGAGCAAAATAAACTGATGACTGAAAGAACCAGAGGCCTGGACACGTGGGACAGACGGACGGCTCTCAGAGGGGATTAGCCACAGACCTGGCGTGCGTGTGTGCGACCTACGGAGGTGAAGGGTGGTGAAGGCCTGGGCGGGGCAGGCACCGGGTGGATGGGGGC
>NW_006284844.1:621401-622303 GCF_000327345.1 Myotis davidii
CTTCCCAGCCTCCGAGAAGCTCTGAGTGTCGGTCCTTCCCTGTCCCCCTCCCCCCCGCCCCGGCCCTGCACCCACTTACCCTGCAGCTGGCGGCCCTTGTACAGGTCCCGCGCTTTGGTGGGGTGCGCCCTGGCCGTGTTGTCGCATTTCGGCTGCTCGTACCTACGAGGGGGGAAGGGAGGTCAGTGGGGTCAGGGCTCTGACGGGGGTTCTTCCCTTTCGCGCTGGTCCCAGAGCAGGACCCTTGCTGGCCCGTTAGGGTGTGGGAGTCCAGGTCGGGGGAGGGCTGAGGAGGCTCTGCTTGCTGTGGGAGGGCTCACAGGGTCGTCATGGCTGCCATGACGCACAAGCCTCAAGTGGGAGCGGGCAGAGCAGAGAGCAATCTGCTTATTAAATCACACCCTGCGCGGCCGGCATGGCTCATCGACCTGTGAACCAGGGGGTCAGGGTTCGATTCCCATTCAGGGCACAAGCCTGGGCTGCAGGCTTGATCCCCGGGGAGCGGGGTGCAGGAGGCAGCGATCCATGGTTCTCTCTCGTCATTGGTGTTTCTCTCTCCATCTCCCTTTCTCTCTGAAATCAATAAAAAATATGTATTTAAAAAATCATGTCCTTGGACTGGATGCTGAATCAACCTGAACCTCCGTGTCAGCTGGTCAGCCTGGAGGCAGCTTGGTGTCTGACTGCGCCTGGAAGGCAGCCCCGGGCCGGCCCCCCCGCCCCCGACCTTCCCAGCAGGAGGTCCGGCCCCCAGAGAGGAGGCACCTCTGCGAGCTCAGGGTGTTTCCTCGGAGCCTGGAAGGGTGCTGGATGGCGCTGACCATCAGCGTCGTGACAGCCAGTGGACAGGTGACCGGGCGCTGCAGAACGGCAGGCAGCAGGGGGCTCCCTGACCTGATGTG
>NW_006284844.1:622978-623282 GCF_000327345.1 Myotis davidii
CGGTCCCCCAGCCCTGGCTGCGGGAGGGCCCTGTGTGCCCCCCTCGTGGTGCCCAGGCCACGTGGGGACAGTCGGGACTTCCCGCAGGAAGGGGGTCGTGCTTGCCAGTCCCGAGGGCGTGTGGCTGAGGGGCAACACCTGGAGCCGTCTGACACGTTCGTCAGCTCCGTGTGCACAGACGTGGGGAACTGGAGCTCAAGGTACAGAAACCTGTACCCACAATGAGCTTCTGTGAGCGCAGCCGTGGCCCCCAGGCTGTCCCCCGGGCCGTCTCCCCCTGGCTGTGTCCCCCAGGCCGTGGCCC
>NW_006284844.1:624365-626215 GCF_000327345.1 Myotis davidii
CTTTGTGTGGAAAGAGCAGCCTGCCCCTTGTCTGGAAGGAGCGCACTTGCCATTTCCACCAGAGGCTGCGTTTCCCCGTGGTTCCCAGCTCCCGCAGCGAGGGCTCCTGCTCGCTGGTTGGACGCCCTTTTGTTGACACCCTCATGGTGGACCTCAGACTAATGGACTCGTTCCCAATGGTCAGATGTGCAGGGCCTGCCCGCCGCTCTGCTGGGCGGTGCCTGCTGCAGGCCTTGGGCCTCCTGTGGGCGGTCACCTCTCAGTGCCAGTCCATGACTGTCTTGGGGTCCCGGACCGGCTGCTCTTGGGGCAGTGTAGGCTCGTGCACAGCCACACAAGCCTGGAATATATAAAAGGAGTTTGAGCATGAATTGGCTTTTCAAATAGATTCCATTTTTAAAACAATACTTTCCATCATTTCTTCAAATTATAGACTCCTTAGGTGTAGGTAGGTAAACGTTTTTATTTATATAAATTCAGTGCAGGAAGAGACATGTGGAGTGAAGTCGTATTTGAACAGAGTGTGGCTAGACTCCACATTTAAGCAGCATGTTGTCTGAGTATACAACTCACCAAACATGTCCACAGCCATGTTCATGGTACAAACTCAGCAGAACCCGCTCCTGACCTGCAGGCAGCGTGAGCAAAGCAGGCGGTCATCCGGCGTCTGTGTCCTGTGCCCAGCGCTGCGGCAGTGAAGGCGGCGGCCCTCCCACAGGGCCGGCTCCCAAGCCCTCTGAGCAAACATTCCAGCCCCAGGGGCGTCAAATTCGGTTGAAGAAGGAGCACCAGTGATTCTCTCGTGAGTCTGATGATCTCAGTGTCGGAGAGCACCAGGACCACACCCAGCCCCGCACACGGCCCACACACGCCCCACATAGGCCTACACACACCGCACACACAGCCCCGCACACGCCCCACACAGGCCCGCACACAGACGTGGACAGCTGGGGCACGTGTGAAAACTCTGAGCCAGGAAACTCAAGGCCACAGAGACCCTCCTGGAGCAGGGCCCTCACACCGACTCCCCCTCTGCACGGTCACATAGTGTAACATGCTTAGTTCACAGAAGGTAACATGTTACCTCCTGCGGTGAGCACAGCTTGTATAAAAGACCCTGCACTGCGCACATGTGCACCCACTCGCACACGCACAGTCACACACAGTCACACACTACAGGTTCCTCTACGCATGAGCTGAGGGCATAATTGTTTACGGCTGAAAACACACAAATAAAAAAAGAAACTCTAAGCTCAAAATCTGAAAAATCAAAGACAAATGAAGTCAAAGTCTTTAAAAATACAGTTCAAGTCGGTGGGAAAGGTTTCGCTCGTCCGTCTGCTTCTGCCTTTGGACTCAATGCTCAGCCCCCGGCTGGCACTGGGAGGCAGCGGGGGGACAGGGCGCGCGGCCGAGTGGGGAGCGTGTGGAATCGCATAGACGGACCACAGGCCCAGAGGGCACAGCGAAAGCCTGGCTTTCAGAACAGGTGGGCGTTGCCTAGTCACACCTGCCATGGCTCACCCTCCGCTCCCAGCACGTGCGAGCGCGGGGCCAGCACTGCACGTCACCGTGGCTGCTAGCGCCTGTCCAAGCGTGTTTACTGTGGACGTCCTGGAAGAAACAGGAATCCAGGGGACCCCTCGGGTTCTCTGACGCCCGGCAGCGGCTCCCCGGCTGACCGCAGCCCCCGGAGGTGCACCAGCGAGGGGGAGCGAGATCCCGTCCTCTGGGCCAACATGTCGGGCAGCAACGTCTCGCAGCAGGTGCTCACAGCGCGGCCTGAACGACAGGTGCGGGAGGAGCCGGTGGGCAGGCGCCCGTTCCTCCAGGAGCCCTCTGGCCGCGGG
>NW_006284844.1:626737-631428 GCF_000327345.1 Myotis davidii
GGCCTGTGGCTCCCCCACAGCCCCTGTGGCTTTCGCTACCCAGAAGCGGACTTCCTTTTTTGTCTGTCAGTTAAGAACTTTAAGTAACAGAGTTCTGGCTCTAGCAGAGTCTGACACAGGCCTGGGCACTTGGTCTTCATGACACTGATACGCAGCTGACGTGCTCTGGACAGACACGGGAGGAAGGGCTGGCGGTGCCGGGTTCTGCACGCGGCTCCCCCGTCACCCTGGGAACATCACCGCCCTGGTGTGCGCTGAGCTCACACCAACTGCCTCCTCCAAGTCCCTCAGCAGCTCACGATCTCGCTCAGCAAACAGATCCATGAGCAGCCCGGCCACATGGCTCAGAGGTTGAGCATCAGCCCATGAACCAAAAGGTTGCTGGTTCGATTGCCGGTCAGAGCACCTGCCGGTTGTGGGCTTGACTCCAGCGGGGAACATGCAGGAGGCAGCCGATCAGTGATTGTCTCGTCGATGTTTCCATCTCTCTATCCTTCTCCCTTCCTCTCTCTCTCAAAACTTAATAAAAACAAAATTTTAAAAACAGACACACACACAGCCTGGCCCTGTGTCGCTCCGTGTCGTAAAGGAGAGGCTCTCACTCCCACGGTGACTGGGAATGGCGTGGCCCGCCAGCGACGATGGCCGCGTTTCTCTCCAACGGCCACCACGGGTGTTGGACCCTGTGAGGAAGCCCAGGGGCTGAGCTGAGTGTTTGCAGACGCAGCTGTGCCCGCGGCGATGGCGGCGACGGCGGCGACACGCTCCCCGCGGCTGCCTGGGAAACGCATCGCTGACCTCACTGCGCACCTGGCCCTTTCGCGAAGCTTTGCCAGTGGCAGGACTTGTGGGGTGACCCTCTGGGCACAGGCGCTGCCCGTGTATCCAAGGACACGCTGTGGCCACAGACATCCCCTGGGACAGCCGGGTCCCGGCCCTGAGGACGGTCGGTCGCACGTGAAAGCTCCACGTAGGAAGGCCCATCGCCAACTGGTCCCCGGCTCTCAGACTCTGCTGGGGTGAGCTTGCGAGGTGGTGCTTGTGTGGGAGGAGCCGTGCTGTTCCCGTAAACATCTGGCCAAGGGGCGGTGACCTCTGCCGCTGGGTCCGGTAAACCCGCTCCCGTGGGAACTCCGGCTTCTCAGGGACCTGCGATCCAGTCGCACTCAGGGCTCGGCCGTCTCCCACCCGAACGGTTCCCTTCACCTAACAGCCCCTTCCCGCTGAGCCTGGCGATCAGCACGCCCTCAGGCAACAGGGGGAGCAGAGCGCGAGTGAGTCAGCCCCCCGCTAACTCGCATCGACGTCCCCGGAGACCGCGGGGGGTGCGTCCGTGTTTCTTGCTTTTGTTGCTGCTGATACCATCACATCCTCATGCTCTGCTGGGCGTCTCCGTTCCTCCTGTTAAACGCCATGCTCCGTTGTCTTTAGAGTTTTTATTCATAGACGAGACGGTGCAGTAGACCAGCGCTGTGCGTGAGGAAGGGTAACACGGGGTCCTTCGGGGTCTGGGGCGGTTAATTCCGCTTCCATGACGTCTAATGGGAAAAGTGATTCCGTTTCCAGCCTCCACACGGAGCCCAGTTCTCCACGGCGCCTCCAAAACCCCTTCCGCTCCCCCCAACACAGTCACGGTCCCCAACCAGGGCCTGGGCGCCACGAGCCCCCCTACCCGCCCCGGCGACCCCAGTCCCTTCACCACCACATCTGGGCAGCTCACGCCCAGCAAGCCCCCTCCCGGGCTCTCCTGGCACGGCTCACGACCCCCTGAAGCCTCGTCCATGCTGAGCGCCCGCACCTGCTCCCCTGGGGACCGCGTGCGGCCGCCTGTGGTCGCTGAGACACACGTGCCACTGGCTGCGAATGTGAAGGGAAGGCGGTGCCGGGTCTGCAAGGAGGTGTTCGGAGCCGGCCGGACGGACGGACGGACGGACCAACTAAAGCAGCAGGAAGGGCTCAGGGGCCAGGCTGGCCTCCGACGGGACAGACTTTACAGAAAACAAGGCCCCGTTTCTGCGTACCTCCCAGCATCTCAGCACACGTGCTCTCACTCGGCAGTCGCCACAGCCTCCGAGGATCCTGTCCAGCCGGGCGCGGGGCCAACCACTCCCAGGAGCTCGGACTCCTGCCCACAGGTGGCTGAGCTCACCCCACTGCCTGCCCTCACTCCTAGGCCGCCCGGCTCCACGCGACCCTCACCCCTGACCCGTGCAGGGTGTGGCCCACACTGGCCGCCTGAGGGCGCGGGGTGGGAGGCGAAGTCCTTTCCAGAGTCGCACGGCCGGTGTCACCCAGAGCTGACGCGCGTCCACCCTCCCGGGCGGCCAGGCTGCTCCTCACTGACCTCGGCTCCGAGACGCTGGTCCCTGAGGAGCCAAGCCTGGGAGCCCCGGCCTGGGCCCGACTCAGAGCCGCGCGGGTTGTGTCGGGTCCCAGGCCCGAGGGCGAGGCCGTGCACTGCCGCGTAGGCCGTGCACTGCCCTGTGCTGGCCCTGCTGACGCTGGTCGGCGGCCGTGTGCTGCCAACAGGCGGACGGACGCTGGGTTTGCTCGGCTGTTGCGAGGGCGTCACCATCAGGGAATGACGGCCGTCCCTCTGAGCCAGCGGCGGGAGCCCTGACCGTGACCGAGTGACCCCGAGGACAGGGGCACCCTAATCACAGAGGCAGGGAGGCCTCCAGGGTTCCAGGGGAGCCGCCCACTGGCCGGCCATGTGTGCCCGATGGAGCCCCAGTTGGGGCCATCCCAGCGACCAGTGCCCCCAGCCTGCTGCTCCCCGAGCCGGTGACCCCCATGTTTGCAGCTGGTTTGCTTCCTCGGTCAGGCCAGACCCCCTGCTTGGCCCGCCTTCCATTGGAAAGACACCCAAACCCGGACACCGTGCTCGTCCCCCTCCTCGGGGAGAAGGTTGTGGCCTGCATCCTGCGGGCCTTGGTGGCTGCTGGGGGGACCCCGTCCTGCTGAGGGGACCCCGTCCCACATCAAAAACACATGTCTAAAGCCCACTGTACAATCTGCTGTAAAAGTTCAATCACAGAATAACTGGGTTTAAACAGGGAGCTGCAGACCGAGCCCTGCGGTCGGCCCTGCGGTCAGCGGGCCCCCAGGAGGCCAGTGCGGCCACAGCCCGCTCAGCCCGCTGCCCAGGCCGGTCACCTCCTGCCGACCTGAGCGGCCAAGCCCCGCCTCCTGTTGGGAGGAGTCTGCAGCGTGTCTGGCAGAAATGGGCAAATAGACGGATTCTAAATATTTAACTTGTGCAGCTCCCAGGGCTCAGGACACGGCGAGTCTGGCACCAAGCGCGTCGCCTAATAAGGCAGCGCCGGGTCCAGTCTGTGCGGCGGCCCGTCCTGCGCGCCCAGACACCCTGAGGAGCTGGGGCCGTGTGACGGGGAGCAGGAGCCACCACCCCCCACCCCGGCCGCCGGAGCCAGGGACGGGGGCTGTGTGACCGCACGGAGGTCAGGGCAGATCCGGGCTGGGTGAGGAGGGTCCCCATGCCTCCTGTCACGTGGCCCCACACGCAGATCACCCCCTGAAACGCAGGGCTCAGGAGCGACCCTGAGCGAGAGCCCCCCACCCTCCCCAGCGGAGCTGGGCAGGAGCCGCCCTGAAACCTCGCTCCTTCCTGAGTGTTGGGGCCCCGCGCCCCCTGCCCACTTCCCGGGCCCCGCGGACAGAGTCATCCCCCGGCTGGCGGGCGAGCAGATGGGGCGGCCACTTGGACAGCAGTGCGGCCGTCCTGACAAAGCTGCACAGACTCAGGTCCTGCAGTGGCCTCCATGGTGTCCCCGAAACGGTGAAAGCCATGTGCCGAAACGTGCACACGGACATTTACAGCAGCTCTAGCCACAACCGCCGGACTTGGAAGCAACCAGGATGCCCCTCAGAGGACGGACAAATGGACGGAAGCCCATCAGACCAGGGAAAAGGATTCGGCGATGGAGAGAAACGGGCCAACGTGTCATGAAAGACCAGGAAGAGCCCTGGCTGGTGTGCTCAGTGGGTAGAGCATCAGCCCGCAGACTGCAGGCCCAGGTTGGGTTCCCGGTCAGGGCACATGCCCAGGTCGTGGGCTGGATCCCCGGGGGGGGCGGGGGGGTGCAGGAGGCAGCGGATCTGATTCTCTCTCATCATTGCTGTTTCTATCTCTCTCTCCCTTCCTCTCTGAAATCAATAAAAACATTAAAAAAGTAGAGGGAAATAGGTGGCAGCCCTTCGACAGAACCACAGTTTGGACACTGAAATCTGAGGGTCCCATCTGACCGGAGGACAACCCCCTTCCACAGTGAGGAAAAAAGGAGGCGCTATCACTATTTGTAAGACTTTGAACAATAAAAGAGGAGCTATCTGCGTTCTTTTTTCCGTATTTTAATCTCTTCAAATGGCCAAAAACTTCATCACTTAAGAGTCTCGTTGGTACTTGATGTTTTTGCAAGCTTGCGTTTAAACGATGAAATGAGAGAATGGGGGGAAAGAATATTTTAAAACTTAGAAACCAACAAAGAACACAGAATGGGCTGACTCTTCCCCAGGGAATGCGATTTGCCAGGACTTAGAGCAGAATCAGGAGATGACGATCTCTTGGCACTGAGCTTAATGTGCAATAAAACCACGGCCCTCCTCGCCGGGAACATCGCGAGCAGGAGGAGGCGGTCGGCGGGCTGCTCTCTGGGCCGGGGGAGGGATGG
>NW_006284844.1:631660-634114 GCF_000327345.1 Myotis davidii
TGGGAGCTGGCGGGGGAGGCTGCCCTGTGCATAGCTGTCAGCCGCCAGGACTCCAGGGGGACATCACACAGCGATTCTCAGACCGACCCCCAGACCGTCGGACCCCCCACCCCCAGAGATCAGAACTGACATGACGGAGGCAGTAGGGGGAGCACTAACATCTTGTCCTCCACACAGAAAAGCCAGTGCCTCAGTTTACCCAGAGGACAGAGGACGCCTGGTGAGGACCCCACGCTGCCCACCTCCCTCCGTGGCAGCATCGCACGCCTGGGAATACGTCAGCGTCCGCGTGTCGGGGTGCAGGACTCACCTGGGGAATGGGGCCAAGCTAATGGGCGGCAGAGTCCCCTCAGGTATTGCCTGACTCAGAAGATGGACAGGTGGGCACCGTCTGTGCAGAGCTTGCCACGCTCCCTCTCCACCCCGCCAACGTCATGCTGTCTCCTGCCCCCACGTGCCCTCCTCTACGCCCCCGGCCTGTGGAGGAGCCCCCAGCACGGAGGCGACCTGCCCTCCTCACAGCCACTGAGCAACCACAGTGTGTGCGGGTCCACATGGCGATCGAACTACTCTGTGTCCCAAACGTCGATAGACTTGTGAACGTCTTACGTACGAGGGCGTTAAAAACACGCTTTGGAGCCCCAGGTGACGAGGTTCGGACGCGAAGGTTGCGTGTGCAGGTCTGCGATACTCCCCTCGAAATCGACCATGGAAGGTCAGGCTGCGGACACTGAGCCCCGGACGCGGCGTTCTCTCAGGGAGCATCGGGGGAGGCTCATCAGGAAGGCGAGGGAGTGCATGCAGGCTTGGGCAGCCCAGGGACACGCAGACACGGCTGGTTCTCACGGACAGCGGGTCACGGACCAGACACGCGGCAGCCCGCGCCTGTCTCCAATGTCCAATGTCAGGTTCAAAGGTGAAGTCTGGCCTGGCCGGCGTGGCTCAGCGGTTAAGCATCGACTTATGAATCAGGAGGTCAGGGTTCGATTCCCGGTCAGGACACAGGCCTGGGTTGTGGGCTCCATCCCCAGTGGGGGGCGTTGCAGGAGGCAGCCGATCCATGATTCTCTCTCATCACTGATGCTTCTATCTCTCTCTCCTCTCCCTCCCCCTCTCCCTCTCCCTCTCTCTCTGAAATCAATAATAAAATATGTATTTTTTTAAAAAGGTAAAGTCTGTTGATTTGTAGCGAAGCCATTACGCAGTTTCAAGGATTTTGAATTAAATTAGTCACGTGTTTCGACATCCCTGGCACTAGGTCAAAAACACACACTTAGCAAACATTCCCCCTCTATCTGAAGCTGTTGTTTGCTGGGCACCTACGGAGAAACCTTGCAGAGACTGTAGAACACGTAATAAAAACACCGAAATCTGAACTCTGAGGTTCGGTGCTGACGCCGTAACCAAGGACACACGTGCCGCCCACACTCCACCTCGAGGAGACAGCACCCGGGGCCCCGGCCCTGGTACCTGAGTGCTTGTTGGTTTTGTTCTGTCGGCTTTTGACCTGCTCCGTCCACAGCGTCGGGTAACGCGAGGCGATATCTAACAAAGCAAACGAAGGGACCGTCATTTTTAGTTCATCTTGGAAATACCGTCTCTCAAAGACCTCAGCAGGTAGCCTAAGAGCCAAAACATCAATATAATGAGTGCATAGTGTGCGTCTTTAAAAAGAGCTATGAGATAACTCTGTGCACGCGACAGCAAGAAACAATCGTGTGCATTTAAATTTTCAGAATATTTTCTTCTCTCTTTATCCAAAAGTATAAAGAAACATCGGAAGGACCCAGACAGGCCTCACGTGGCCGACGTGGGCTTTCCCCGAACCGTCCTGGGAGGCCAGGCGGACGTGCACACGGCGTGTGGGTCACACTCAGCGGAAAGGTTCAACACAAAGTGAGGCGTGATTCCTGCGCAAAGCGTGTTGGGAGCCGTGTTGTGGGCACTTGGCTAACAGGCAGAAAGGAGTATTTAAAGGCTGGTCAGTCACGTCATGGCCTGAGACCCTCCCGGAAGCAGACCGGCCAGGTCCAGCCCCGCTTTGCCAGCACTGGCCTCATGACCTCGGACAAGTCCCCTGTGTTCCCGCCTGTGACACGGGATTCTGGGGGTTGAGGGGGCCATGCCTCAGGGCACACGGGGAGCCCATAGGCTATGCCCACGTTGGTTGTTATTATTACTTACTTAAGCTATTGTTTGCACAGCACAGTGCAATTCCACCTTCACTCTCAGATTCATTTACGCGAGTCCCTTATATTGTCTTCACACCCTGACCCTTTGACCTGAAGATCTGGGGCGCCCGGCAAACACCCTAGACAGCGCAGGAGCAGCCGAGAGTGGGAAGCCCAGCTCCACGTGACGACAGGTGCAGTGTCCCCGAGACGCCTCCTGGGACGTCACGGAGCGTGTCCGGGCCCCCCAGGGCGTGAACACAACGCGGGAGGTGTGACACGT
>NW_006284844.1:634191-634487 GCF_000327345.1 Myotis davidii
CATCCACGTTAGAACTTCAGGGCACGGGTTTTCATTAGGACGACACCTCGTGCTCTGCTACAGGACAGCGCGTGGAGCCCTCAGGTCCACGGGGTCAGTGGGTGCTCACGGCGTGGGGTGGCCCCAATGCCGCTCAGCGTAGGAGACTACAAGCATGAGAGTAAGCCGAGTGAGTGTGCGTGCGGGTGAGGCTACGGTCTGCACACCGCCCACAGGTGAACGCGAACCCCCACCCGGGACACGCAGGGGGCACGCGAGGGGGCGAGTGGGAGACACGCATGCTGGGGAGCGGCTCC
>NW_006284844.1:634635-650274 GCF_000327345.1 Myotis davidii
GTCGGGAGGTCAGGTGGCCACAGGTCCTGAGGAGGCCTGGCAGGGCTGTGGGCGGGGCCTGGCAGGGGCTGGGCAGGTGGACACTGGCTGTGCCCGTTTCCCCGAGGGGTCGGGCGGGGATGAAGGTCTCCTGGTTGAACTGCTATCCCCCCCCCACATACACACTAGGCAGCAGAACGACACTGGGGGCCCCTTCGGTGTGGGGGGTGATGGGGGCGGGGCCAAGAGTGGCAGAGCAGAGAATGGAGGAAAGGGACCGGGAATACGAATGAACTGGGTCATCTCACTGACGACTCATGTTCCAAATGAACCATCTTGATTTAACTCTTTGGAAAGACTCTGGGCCTCCTGGTCAGGTGTAAGGTTTGGGTTCTGAGACACAGCGGGGGGCAGTGCGCCCCTAGGCCCAGGGACCGTCACAGGCGCTGTGGGCTCCGAGGCCCAGCCGGCGTGTCCCTGCGCGCACCGCGTGGCTTTGCTGTACAATAACCGCGGTTGTAAATGAAACCCTTAAAAGGACACACTGAGAACAGCCTTTGCTCATCGCAAGGGCTTTGGAGGAGGACAATCGATGGACCATCAGGGTTGCGGGTGTGGCTGAGGCCTGGGCAGGTCCCCGCCTGGGCCAGTGACTGGGCCGTGGGTGTGAGCTAGCCCAGCACAGCGAGGGGCGTCACCGAGAGGAAGAGGGGCCCCTCACAAGGTTGGCATTTGCTCCTGTGCCAACCTGCACGTTTCCCTTCATAACAGACCCCCGTCCTGCCAGGGAGGCATTGGGATCGCATGTGCCACAGCCCAGACACTGAACGTGACTCCTCTCCCCGGCCATGGCCTCGGGAGGGGTGCCTCCACCATCGACGGGGGTCCCGGCACCAGCCAGGCTGAAAGCCCCGAGGTGGGCACGGGGGGCACAGGTGGGCACAGGGGGCAGATCACAAGCCCAGCCTCCACACCTGTGGATGGATATTGAACAGACTGCCTTGGCTCTCATGGTCATTACGAGCTCAAATTTGCATGTTAACTTGAGAAGCTAGCTTAAGGCACAGGCTGGATCCGATACAATAGATATCGTCATGGGAATTCACTTTAAATTTAAAGCAGTTACCTGTTTTCCCCGTGCCTTCCCGTTGAGGTAACTTTTCATTTATGGAACCTACGAGGGGAAACAAGGAATGAGATTATTTGGGCTCCAAAACCATCATCAGTAATCGTTACGAACGTATGTTCTCCCATGCTGACGCGGTCACAGTGCTGTGGCTTTCCGGGTACATCACACGCGCTCTCTGGGCCCTGAGTCCCCCGCGCCCCCCCCATCCCCGAAACCGCGAGGCCGACACCAGGAAGCGTGAGGAGCCCCACCCCCGCCGCTGCCCGTCCACCGTGTCCCTGAGACCTCTGGTGCCCCACACGGCACCTCCTTCTCTGGGAAGGTCAGCGTGCCCCTCGCCCTGCACCACCACGTTGGGGCAGGAACAGGAGTTAACACTTTAAAGTTCTTAAATGAGAAGTGATGCAACTACAGATACATTAGACCTTGGTCTCCGCTGGATTCCCGTTTATAGAAAAAAAACCAGCCGAGGAGCCGCCTCCGGTGGCTCAGGAGCCGGAACTGCACGGTGGCTGACGGCGACCTGCTCAGTGTTCACAGGACAAGGGGACCCAGGCATCCCCACGGGGGCTGCTCTTCCCCCGAAAGGCTGAGACTCGACAGGCACCCATGCCCGTCTTCACCCTCAGGACAGGCACCCTCCCCGGATTCGCTTTAATCTGCTCAAGAGGACTTGGGCACATCTGCCGATTCGGTCCGGAATATTCTGTCCCGGGTTCGGTGAGAGTGCCCAAGGTCACATGCTAGGTCCTCCTTGCCAGCAACGGCATCCCATGAACTAGAACTTGAAACTCCTTGTTTATTTTATTTTTAAATATATTTGTATTGACTTCAGAGAGGAAGGGAGAGGGGGAGAGAGAGAGAAACATCGACGATGAGAGAGAATCATGCGTCAGCTGCCTCCTGCACGCCCCTCACTGGGGATGGAGCCACAACCCGGGCCTGGGCCCTGACCAGGAATCGAACCGGGACCTCCTGGTTCATAGGTCGATGCCCAACCGCGGAGCCAGCCGGCTGGGCCGTTGCTTGTTTTTCCGATCATGAGTTTGGCATTAAACACAGACCAAATCCTACGGGCCACAGACCCTGTGGAGGAGGAGGCTTACGCTGTGTCTGGGACACACAGCTGCACCTCACAGGAGACATCAGGGCCTCGAAGGACAGAGAAGACGCAGAACCTGGGGCTCCCGTCCAGGGGGTCCCCATCCCCACCCAAACTCGAGGCGGCGGGTTTCCTTAAAGGAACACAGCACACGGCCCTGAGACACGCCTCCCCTCCCCCCCAAACCGCAGCAGGAGACGGACACCCCTCCTCCTGGTGCGTGAGCCTCTGAGTTCAGATTACTGCTGGGTCTGCATGGCGGGTGCAAGGGGCCTGCCACGCCGGCTCCTTCCCAGGGTTACTGTTACCACCGGTGCCACATACGTGGCCTCCAGGTCCCCGCCCCGTGCCTGTGACAGGCCCCCCTGTGTGGCCCCCACGGAGTCCTCAGACCCACGCCTCCAGCTCCTCCTGTGCCGTCTGTACCACCCAGATCTCTCGCGCTGGGGTTTCTAGTCGCCGTTTATTTTTATCCCGTGTCAGCCGTGAGTCAAAAATAACGTTTTCTACTTTTGGCTGGAAATTATAATGGTTTGGTGATATTTCTGAATATGACTATGCAGGCTTTGCTAGTCTGAGCTAAATGCAAACTCCCTAAATAATAATTCTTTGTCCCCCCTCCCCCCCAGAGAGCTTCCCGGTCGAATTAAGATAATATTTTATCATCTAAGGACAGAAAAGTCCAACTGCTGGTTCACCATGTGATCAGAGGCCCAGACCCGAAGACAACTTTAAAAAGTTCTCTCCGCTTTGCATCAGCCAACACTCCAGCGCGTGCGCCAGCCCCCTAAACGAGAGGTCAGCAAAACGTGGCTCGGGAGCCACATGCGGCTCTTTGGCCCCTTGAGTGTGGCTCTTCCACGAAATACCGACTTCTGCGCATGGGCCACAAAGTTCCAATGGCACTGTACGTGTGCGCCCGCGTGGTATTTTGTGGAAGAGCCACACTCAAGGGGCCAAAGAGCCACATGTGGCTCGAGAGCCGCAGTTTGCCGACCACGGAATTATAAGATTCACTCATTGCAGTGAATCAGAAGGATTAACCTAAGTAGTTAACAGTTTTTAGTTGGCCCCCACCTGTGTTTCGCGGCTGCTTCCCGAGGTTTTTGCAGAAGCGTTTGGAGCAGCAGGTTCGGGTGTCGGTGCAGAAAGGGAGAGACGCGCCAGGTGTGGACGCCATGCAAACGTGGGCTGTGCTGGGACCCGAGGACGCACCGGATTTAAGGGCCCGACTCCCTTCCTGACGAAGCGTCCTCCTGTCTCAGCGCCATTTGGACAGTCGGCCTTTCCCCTGCCTGTTGGGAACCAGCATCCGGAGGTGCCGCCCGGAGCACTGCTGGCACCGGACGGAGCCTCTTGGGGCACAAGGCCCAGCGAGCCCTGACCGTGGTCATCGTCCCTCCACGCCTCCTGGCCATTCCTCTGTGTACGGATGTCCTTCTGGCCGATTCTGACTCGTCCCTGATCAGGAGGGTGAGCAGGTGACGAGGGACGGAGTCCCGGGAGGTGTGGCACCACGGAGGAAGGCAGACTGTGGACAGAGCAGCCCCACCTGCGGCTCGGGGACCGGCACGCGCCTCGCCCGCAGGCTCAGCTCCCGTCTGCGCACTGGTCGCAGGCAGCACGTGCCGGGGCTGCGGGGCGTGGAGCAGACAGCACACGCACGGGGCACACGACACATGTGCCCCTAAATGCTCAGGACACTCGGTGTGGGTCACATGTACATGTGTAGCCTCTCTTCACACACGTGGATTTTACATGTCAGGGGGTGGCAGCCCGCTCGCCACAGAGAGCAACACTGGGGTCTGTCCCCCGTGCAGCGGCTGGGCCCCCTTTTCGCCTGTTCCCATCCAGGGGGTCTCAGAGCAGCTGGTCCGGTCTGGTGGGCGGAACATTGCGCAGAGGGCGCTCGGGCACAGCTGCCAGTCGCCCACCCTCCGCCCCCTCGGAGCCGTCCTCCTCCTGGAAAGCACAGAAGGAACTGGCTCCTGAGTCTTCTTTGGGGAGCGCGCTCCCGGCGCCTCCCGCAGCGTCCACCTCCCTGTCTTTGTCGTCTGGGCTCCCAGTTCTCACTTTGATGTTGGCTTCTGCAAACTCCGAGGCTGGAGCGCTCATCTGTGCGCGGCCGTCCCTGGGAACCGGCATCGCCTCGCTCACGGTCATAAGCCTCCCCCGCTGGCCGACAGGGTTGCACATAAAAAAGTGCTGTGAGAATGGCTGCTGGTGGGATGGACCGGGAGGGAAACGCATGAGCACAGGCCGTCCCGGGAGGGCAGGCCGCTCCGACGGGCCCTGTGAATTGGAACCATCTGCTCTGAAAGGCTTCTTGGTTTCTTCTATGGTTTCATTAAATATTAGAAAACGGGAGGGAAAAGCCATTGTCGGCGAGGAACGGAAAAGAGCACTTCATACACTTCTGAAGAAATGAAAAATTCAGTTACAAATTAGCCACCAAATTAAACGTCCCATGGAGCACGGCGACCGAGCGACGTAATGAAAAGGCGAGAACTGGACACCTGGAAGGGCTTTTTCCCTGAAAAGTGGCAATAAAAGCAATGAGCGTTTTTCCTAAAGGAAAAACAATAACACCGGAATGTTGTATATAACACCACGCTGCTGATAGTTCAAGAATGAGTCCAAATTAAAAAGAGAGAAGGCGGGCCCCGGGTGGGCTCCGCACAGATGCGCCCAGCACCACCCCCGGCCCCGGCCCCGCCAGCCGAGCCACGTCCACGTGACCGCGTCTGGCTCCTGCCTCCCTGTCAGAGCTCGTCACTCACGGCTCCTCACTCGATCCCACGGGCTCTGGGTCGTGCTGAGTGTGGTCGCCACACCCTGTGGTCTCCTCGTGGACGAGTCGGCTGGTTTCTTCACTTGCAGAGTGAATTCGACACTGGCGGAGACTCCCAGAAGCTGGAACTTTCACTGGAAACGTCACGCATCCTGTGCTGAATCAAATTACTATTTTATCTCCCCGTGGGTGTCAAATGGATTTCTTCACTGCCTCAGAAATGGCCATGAGAGTCGAGTTAGAGAGTAACACGGTGCAGTTTCCTTTAAAAAATCACCTCTTGCCCGGCCGACGTGGCTCAATGGTTGAACGTCGACCTATGAGCCAGGAGGTGATGGTTCGATTCCTGTTCGGGGCACAGGCCTGGGTTGTATGCTCGATCCCCAGGCGGGGTGTGCAGGAGGCAGCCGATCCATGATTCTCTCTCATGGATTTTTCTCTCTCTCTCCCTCTCCCTTCCTCTCTGAAACAAATAAAAAAATATTTTTTAAAAAAAATCAAGTCCTTAGTTCAGTCCATACAGTCCTCCCCTTATCCAAGGAGGGTGCGCAGTCAGACCTCATGGGCGTCGGAATCGCAGGAAGTGCTGAGACAGGGGACGTGGTGAGACAGCGCGATGGACGAAGCTGCAGGGACCGTAGGGGAGATGATGAGACCCACCCCACCCCCACCCCCACCCGATTTATGCTTAAAACCAGCTGAGTCCAGGTCCCCAACATGGCCAATGATTTCAGCCTCAGTATGTGTTCCCTAGAGGCCCGATGCACGAGTTCATGGACATGGGTGGTTGGCCGGCTGGCCCCCCCCCCCTGGTCGAACTCCCGGTCAAGGGGACAACTTACATATTAGCCTTTTATTATATAGGATAGTAGTCATTTGCATCTGAAACAGGACACACAACAGCCACACACACACGCACACACACGCAAGCACACACACACACACACCAACCATAGGCACTTTTTTTGTAATCTCAGGGCTGTGCAGGTGTCTTTTCCTCTGGAGGAGACCACACCCTGTTTCATTTTCTGTTGCTTTTCTGATTGATATCTATATATTTCTATCACACAGACCAGCCACATACACGTACACACACTCACACACGTGCATCCACACATGCACGCACGCACACCAGCTGCACACACATACCAGCCGCACGGCTATGATCAGGAGCAGGAGGCCCAGATGAGCACAGTGCAGCGAGCTCCTCTGCGGAACATCCCCCTTACCTGGGGGACCCTGAATACCCCCCCCCACCGAAACCCCCTTTAAATTAGCCTCAATAAGGGAAGCCAATCCCGCTGAAGGGGCTGCTCTCCTGGGGAGGGGCCACTCCCCACCTCATTGCCTCATGATAAACTCTCTCTCACTGCAAACTCGGCGCTGCTCACGTCAGAACGCTTTCCCGCGTGACGCCAATGGCCTCAGTCCCGGATGCCAGAGCCCCTGCCTCAGCACCAGACCTCAGTACGTCTACACAAACATATATATTGTTTTCCTACACACACAAGCCTATGGCACAGTTCAATGTATAAACCAGGCGCAGTAAGAGATTAACAGTAAGTAATAAGAAAGCAGCACAGTTACAACAGACGGTGATAAACGTTATGTGGACGTGGCCTCCTCCGGTCACAATGCCTGGCTTCCCGTGTGGTCGCTGGGGCCGTGGCTGGGCCGCGGGGCCCCGCCAGCAGCAAGTGGGACCAAGAATGAGGCGGCCCTGGTCCCGGATCGGCGCCAAAGCTGACCGCTCCCTCGGGCTCCCGTCCCTGTGACAAGGGGGCTCCTTTCTCTCCCCCTTTGACTTTCCTTGACAATAGTCACTCCGATGCCCATTCCCACGGCTCCCGCCCGGAGGAGGCGGGAAGGCCTAAAGCAGAGGCTGTTCTGAGCGGAGATGGAGCTCCTCTGACCGGCCACCTGCCCAACGTGAGCAGAACAAGCCCCACTTGCCTCTTAATGATCTCGTCAGAGACCCGCCGCTGCGTTGCTGGTTTCCTGTCTGGGAGCTCAGTTCTTCTAGTTCCGTGGTCGGCCAACTGCGGCTCGCGAGCCACATGCGGCTCTTCGGCCCCTTGAGTGTGGCTCTTCCTAAGCCTTAGGAGGACCCGAATTAAGTTAATAACAATGTACCTGCCTATATAGTTTAAGTTCAAAAAACTTGGCTCTCAGAAGAAATTTCAATCGCTGTACGGTTGGTATTTGGCTCCGTGGACGAATGAGTTTGCCGGCCACTGTTCTGGTTGCTCGGCTTCCCGGGCTCCTAACTCGGTGCCAGGAATGTTTGTCCATGAAAAATGAAATAAAAAACAGCTGCTCTCCACGAAGTTAACGTTTCAGAAACCACATGGAGATTCACAGAGACACGGCGTTCTGGAATTCCAGGTGGGAGCTGGAGCGGAGGCACTGCAGGAAAACGAAGGCTCACAGGCGGACGAGCTCAGAGTTGGTAACGGGAAGGGAGCGAGAATGAGCAGCGAGAGCCCGGCCGGCCACGGCCTCCCCGTTCCTGTCGCTGGGATGCGGAGCCTTCGGTCGTTAAAGTCAGGGCATCACTCATAGTTTTAAAAATATTGTTATTGCTTTTAGAGAGAGGAAGGGAGAGGGAGAGGGAGATAAAAGCATCAATGAAGAGAGAGAATCACGGATCGGCTGCCTCCTGCACACCCCACACTGGGGATGGAGCCCACAACCTGGGCCTGGGCCCTGACCGGGAATCGAACCCTGAACCCCTGGTTCCTAGGTCAACGCTCAGCTGCTGGGAATCGAACCCTGCAGGCCGGGCTCCAGTCACATTCTTAGGGCAGCCACTGCCTGTGCACAACTCAGCGCTAGCACACAGGTGACACGGGGCGCAGGGACCGAAACCCCAACATTCTCTGCTCCCCACGGCTGGCCCCCTGGTCACCGGTCACAGTGGCCGCAGACAGGTGGCAGCCCACTGGCCGGTGTGAACGTCTGCGCTCACGGTTCCCCATTTCCCACGATGGTCGTCAGGACGCGGTCGTTGGTGAGAGCTTATTAAAGCAGGGAGGCCTCGCTCAGGCAGCTCGCAGCTCCTTGCCCTGGAGGCCCCCCTCCCCCCAGGCCCAGACAGAACCGCCACGTGCTCATGGATCTGGGCAGGGACCTATCCGTTCTGACCCAGGCGCCTGGACGGAACTCGAGGCCCACGGGACGAACAGGCCCATTCCCGCGGCCTCTGCGCGCGGTGTCTGGGTGAACACATTCCCGGCCTCCCCCCGAGAGCCGGCCCTCCTGTGTCTGGAGACCCTGCTGACCGGTCACTGGCCACCAGGCCCCTGGCGTGTTTCCTTCCCACGCTGTAAGGTCCCACCGTTAGCGCTCTCACTCTCCATCACGAGGGAGCTGTGGGGCGAGGCCCCACCCTGGGCCCAGCCCCTGCTCTCACCCCCCCCCCACGTGTGGCCCAGGCGCCCACGGAATTCCCAGTCCTTGGGTTGTAGGCCTGTGCCCCCCACGTTCCCGCTGAGGGCGTCTCACCATCACAAGAACCACGCGGTCCAGCCTCGACGCGGTCGCCCTGGGCTGAGAGCCCCACCTCACACTCGTTGTTCTTAGTGCTGAGTAGGAGCTGGGTGTCTGGCAGGAACGGCTCAACGCGCATGACTGTGCACTCGGACCCTCCCCCTGGAAGATCTTCCTGGAGAAGCGAGGAGGCAGAGGGACGGGGCTCCCTCCATCCCTCCAGGCTGCCCAGAAGGGGCCTCTGTGCCCCCCGCGGGGCCTGCCTCCGGCGTCCCTGTGAGCTCACACACACACAGGTGCACATCCTGAGTTACAGGTACAACTTGTGGCTAAATTTGAAATCTCTTTTTCTGATTTTTCAGTTGTTATAGCACGTCCTTCCCCGGCCTCCGCGGCCTCCACGGCCGGCTCGGTATAAACTCCAGGACAAAAGGCAGTCATTGAGCAGTGACGGTTCCCGTGTGAATGACCTGGGACCACCCCCAATCCTGGGCAGAGGTGGGTGGTGCCACTGAGCCATCCTAAGCACCAGCTAACTCACTGGGGAAGGGAGGGGGTGCAGGGAGGGTGTGCACGGAGGGGTGCCGAGGGTGCAGGGATAGGATGCAGGGAAGGGTACAAGGGGAGGGTGCAGGGGGTACAGGGAGGGGGTGCATGGAGCGGGTGCAGAGAAGTGGTGCAGAGTGGGGTGTAGGGAGGGGTGTGGAGAGGGAGCAGGGAGGGGTGCAGGGAGGGGTGCACGGAGGGGGTGCGGGGAGGGGTGCACAGAGGGGGTGCAGAGGGGCCTGGATACTGCGGCCCTGGGGTCAGCAGATGAAAGCCTGCACAGCTGTGACTGATGGCTCCTGCCACGCCCACTGCCCCAAAGGGTGTCCCATCGCCGGCCTCTCTGCGCTGTGTGTGAGGCTGTGTCTACGGCTGGGAAACCGTGAAGCACACGACAGTTTGTCATGAACTCCTTGTGCAGCTGTGTGCTTAACCTTCCCACTTGCCCCGAAACGTCACCGCTTCCTCCACAACCACCACACGCCACAGGCTCAAGGGGGCTCCTGACGCCGCGCCTACCCTCCACGCACAGGTTCTCGCAGAGTGAAGGCCCCGTTGTATGGAATTTCCCACAATCCTGAGGGAGAGGTGTGGAGTGTGTTAGTACCAGCAGGTGTGAGCTGACCCTGCCACGCCAATAAGCGGGTCACAGCCACGGACCCGTGCCATGGAAGTGCGGCCACGCACACGCATACATGCACACACATGCATGCACACGCGCACACACGGAGGGCAGGGTCAGGGGAGCGCCCGGTCCACACCCAACCTTGAACCTGAGGCCCCTCGGCCCCTGGCTCCTCCGAATAGACTTTCCCACACGACGGACCAGACTGTGCAGCCAGGAGACAGAGCTCTTTCTCCCAACACCGTCACCCGACCCAAACCACCCCGGGCCGTGGAAAACGGGGCGTTTCCATCCAGCAAGATGCTGCTGGCGCCAGAAAATCAGGCGAGGGACAGGGTGAGGGCCGGTTCCAGAGCAAAGCCGGGCTGGGAATGTGAACTCGGCCGAGCTCGCACGCAGTTCTCTGGGAGAGTCTCTGGGACAGTCCAGCCCAGCGATGGCGAACCTGTGACACGCGTGCCAGAGGTGACACGCAAGCTCATTTTTTTGGTTGATTTTTCTTTGTTAAATGGCATTTAAATATATAAAAGCTAAGTTAGGGTTTTTCAAAATGCTGACACGCCGAGCTCAAAAGGTTCGCCATCACTGCTCTAGCCTCTCAAACGCTGTCACTGAAACCGCAGAAGCCGACACGCCATGGCCCCTCCGCGAGGGGAGTGAGGAGGCCGGCCCTCGGATGGCGTGCAGCCAGCGTGTGACGGTGTCTCCAGGACGGGGAACACACGGGCCGGCTTAGCGTGTCATTTTTTCTGTCTCACTTACTTCCCGAGTTCGTAAAAGAGTTATTAGGTGCAGGGTTCGCTCACTGAAAATATTTTTTCAGCCAATTTTAGGTCTTGGGTGACAAAACAGTTTTTAAAAATAACTCTGTTTTCCCTCCACGTGGCTCACCCCCGGGGCTTGCGAGTGGCCACAGCCACCGGGTGTCAGGCTGTGAGTTCCTGCTAATGACGGTGTCATCGTCCCGGCAGCCGGCAGCCCGGCCCTGGCCCCTCCGCCTGTGGATGTCGGCATCGGACAGACATTCTAACTGTAACCGCCCGCCCTCCAAATAGAAAATCCGTCTAAAAGGAAACTCCATGTGCAAATGTTCCCACAATTCACGAGAAACAGCAGGAAGATGTTGTTGGTCTCTAGGGCTGTGTTTGCCTGTTTTAGGAAACCTAACATGGATTGGAGGCACAGACCATGGAACTTCCCTCTTTTGTTCATCCTCACCTGGGATATGTTCCCATTGGTTTGAGGGAGAGAGGGGAAGAGAGGGAGAGACAGAGAGGAACATCAATGTGAGAGAAACACACCGACTGGTTGCTTCCTGCACGTGCCCAGGCCGGGGAGGAGCCTGCAACCGAGGTCTGTGCCCGTGACCAGAATCGAACCCGGGACCCTTTGGTCTGCAGGCTGACGCTCTATCCACTGAGCCATGCCGGCCGGGGCCACCATGAAACTTAACAGATGATCTGACTGGTGTCCTCAAACATTCATCGACACGGAAGGCTGCAGGCCGCTGTCACATGAAAGCGGTCGCGTCACAGATAAGGTTTTTGGCAAAATTAACGGAAAAGAGACGACGGTACAGGTCGCTCCCCGGCAGTGTTGCTGCTCAGGGCGAGCCCCGTGGTGAGTGACAGACATAACCAGGAGCCCCTGACAGGGAGCTGACAACGACCGCACTTCCTTCGCAAAAACATACACAAGCCAGAGACGCCTTGTTTGCTTTTTTGCCGAAGAAACTATTTGGCCCTTCCCCCCGTGGACTGCAGTCCCCGCAGCTACTCCCAAACACCCCGCGGCCCAGGCGGCGCGGTGCGGGCAGGCCTTCCGTCGGGAACTGCCTTAGAAGAGGGGGTTCAGAATACCTTGGGGTTGCCCAGTGACACCCCCCTTCCCAGGACTCCCCCCGAGGCCCCGGTACTGTGTTTCCTGGGATTATAAGTAAACACAGGCGAGAGGCTCAGAAAGCAGCCAACGGGGTCAGGAGGCTCCCGTCAGCACCGCAGACCTACCCGGGCACCGGGGCGTCTTGTGGGCCACGGCGGTGCCGCTGATGGGCCTCCCGTTGGGCGTGACGCACCAGCAGTATCCCGTGTAGCTGTGGCACTGCACCTGGAGGCGACAGGACATGGCGTCAGGGCGGGGCCTCGCCGCACAGGCCGCTCCCCTGACCCCCAGTGCGAGAAGGATGCCCAACCCAGATCCCGTGCACACACGCCACCAGAGGCGCTGACCGCAGGCCAGTGTGCGCCGGCCCCTCCGCGGGCATCCGATCCCTGCCGTCTGGAGGGAGGCCCAAGCCCTCACCTTACACATGGGGAGACTGAGGCACCGAGGTGTCGAGAGACCTGCTCACTCCGTGTGCCCAGGGCAGAGGCAGGGAGAGGAGGCTGGCATCGCTGTCGGTGGGAGGCTCTTTCCATCAACCCCACCCCCTCCCGGGTCCCTCTGGCATCCATCCTGCCCCGGTCTCCCTCCCGGCCAGACAGGGGTCCCTCCCCATAGCTCCACCCTCTCTAGTTCTCTCTCTCTCTCTCTCCTCTCAAAGGTCAAATGCTGGTTATGAAAGTGCCCAGTTCTCTGTGTACAAATGCCCAACAGCCCCTGGGCTCCTGTCGCCCCACGAGAGCTGCCTCTGTCTCGGACTCTCTCCTCAGTGAGGACAGCAGCACTGACGACAGTCGTGGCCGCACTGCGGGGCGGGCACCGGGGCTCCAGGCGCTGCCTCTGACGGACGACGGCCACGGCGAGTCAGGACCCGCAGAGCAGCCTCGAGCAACGAGCAGGTGAGGGTGCCCCAGCCTTGCCACCAGGCTGCCCAGCCCTGTTCACACCGGAATGGCGACTTACAGCAATGGCACAGGGCACCCGGCTGGAAGGAGTGGGACCCACTCACCACCCACTCCTGCAGGTGAGCCCAGTCACAGGCGCCCACGTGGCGAGGGTCCCCACTCGGCCCTCGCTGCCCCACCATGGGAGGAACACATGGCTGGCTGCAGGTGCCATCCTCGCCCCCCCCCCCGTACCTCCTGTAGAGCGTGTACCTGCTGTAGAGCGTGTCCCTGCTGTAGAGCGTGTACCTGCTGTAGAGTGTGTATCTGGCTGTAGAGCGTGTACCTGGCTGTAGAGCGTGTACCGGCTGTAGAGCGTGTACCTGCTGTAGAGCGTGTCCCTGCTGTAGAGCGTGTACCTGCTGTAGAGTGTGTATCTGGCTGTAGAGCGTGTACCTGGCTGTAGAGCGTGTACCGGCTGTAGAGCGTGTACCTGCTGTAGAGCGTGTCCCTGCTGTAGAGCGTGTACCTGCTGTAGAGTGTGTATCTGGCTGTAGAGCGTGTACCTGGCTGTAGAGCGTGTACCGGCTGTAGAGCGTGTACCTGCTGTAGAGCGTGTCCCTGCTGTAGAGCGTGTACCTGCTGTAGAGTGTGTATCTGGCTGTAGAGCGTGTACCTGGCTGTAGAGCGTGTACCGGCTGTAGAGCGTGTACCTGCTGTAGAGCGTGTCCCTGCTGTAGAGCGTGTACCTGCTGTAGAGTGTGTATCTGGCTGTAGAGCGTGTACCTGGCTGTAGAGCGTGTACCGGCTGTAGAGCGTGTACCTGCTGTAGAGCGTGTCCCTGCTGTAGAGCGTGTACCTGCTGTAGAGTGTGTATCTGGCTGTAGAGCGTGTACCTGGCTGTAGAGCGTGTACCGGCTGTAGAGCGTGTACCTGCTGTAGAGCGTGTCCCTGCTGTAGAGCGTGTACCTGCTGTAGAGTGTGTATCTGGCTGTAGAGCGTGTACCTGGCTGTAGAGCGTGTACCGGCTGTAGAGCGTGTACCTGCTGTAGAGCGTGTCCCTGCTGTAGAGCGTGTACCTGCTGTAGAGTGTGTATCTGGCTGTAGAGCGTGTACCTGGCTGTAGAGCGTGTACCGGCTGTAGAGCGTGTACCTGCTGTAGAGCGTGTCCCTGCTGTAGAGCGTGTACCTGCTGTAGAGTGTGTATCTGGCTGTAGAGCGTGTACCTGGCTGTAGAGCGTGTACCGGCTGTAGAGCGTGTACCTGCTGTAGAGCGTGTCCCTGCTGTAGAGCGTGTACCTGCTGTAGAGTGTGTATCTGGCTGTAGAGCGTGTACCTGGCTGTAGAGCGTGTACCGGCTGTAGAGCGTGTACCTGCTGTAGAGCGTGTCCCTGCTGTAGAGCGTGTACCTGCTGTAGAGTGTGTATCTGGCTGTAGAGCGTGTACCTGGCTGTAGAGCGTGTACCGGCTGTAGAGCGTGTACCTGCTGTAGAGCGTGTCCCTGCTGTAGAGCGTGTACCTGCTGTAGAGTGTGTATCTGGCTGTAGAGCGTGTACCTGGCTGTAGAGCGTGTACCGGCTGTAGAGCGTGTACCTGCTGTAGAGCGTGTCCCTGCTGTAGAGCGTGTACCTGCTGTAGAGTGTGTATCTGGCTGTAGAGCGTGTACCTGGCTGTAGAGCGTGTACCGGCTGTAGAGCGTGTACCTGCTGTAGAGCGTGTCCCTGCTGTAGAGCGTGTACCTGCTGTAGAGTGTGTATCTGGCTGTAGAGCGTGTACCTGGCTGTAGAGCGTGTACCGGCTGTAGAGCGTGTACCTGCTGTAGAGCGTGTCCCTGCTGTAGAGCGTGTACCTGCTGTAGAGTGTGTATCTGGCTGTAGAGCGTGTACCTGGCTGTAGAGCGCGTACCTGGCTATAGGTGCCGTCCTCGCTGCACTCCGGGATGAACACCTGCTGGAACTCCTTCCTCGCCTGCTCCTGCGTGTACTTCCGCTCGGCCACACACCGGGACACGTCTGTAGGCAGGAGCAGAGCAGCCAGGTTACACCCCAGGAAGAGGCAACGCCCGAGACACAGGTGCATGCAGATGCGGGCGTAACGGCGCGGGGCAGCCACCTCCGCTGGGCGGGCAAGTGGCCCCCGCAGTCACCAGCGAGAGGCTGGCTGCTCCGAGCGGGTCCTCTCAACACTGAGGTGCCGGGCAGAGGCTGGGGGAGGGTTACTGGCTTGTCCTGGTGACTCGGGACCTGCTTCATGGCCAACGAGGGAACACAGCTGTGGTCCAGCCGGGTCCAGTAGGCGTCTCTTCAGGTCCCAGCGTGTCCACCGGAGCCCACGGGGTCCAGGCCACAGGCCCAGCGGGAGGGAGGGAGCACGGGGCCCCCCGGGAGCTGGGACGTGCTGGCCCACAGCGGGGTCCAGGTCACCCCCTGGAAACATCATCGGGGGCACCACGGGGCCTCTCTGCTTTGTGTCTGCGTTTCCTAGGACCTCAGAGCGATGCCAAGCTCCGCCTCGTCCCACCGCCCAGCAGTGAGCACCTCCGTCCAGCCTGCCCCGCCGCTCAGGCACCACCTCAAAGCCGCGACGCCAGGTGGCTCAGTGGTTGAGCGTCGACCTGTGAACCAGGAGGTCAGGCACAGGCCCGGGCTGTGGGCTGGATCCCAGTGGGGGGCATGCAGGAGGCAGCCGATCCGTGATTCTCACTCATCATTGATGCTTCTAACTCTCCCTCTCCCTTCCTCTCTGGAATCAATAAAAATATATTTTTTACAAATACTTCTCAGACACGACCCGAGGCACCGCGCGGGCCGCGCTCCTCAGGAAGAAACCCTGGGACTCAGCAAACGAGTGTAAAGGAAAAGTCGAAAAGCGCCAACAGAAACAGCTGCTGAGAAATGTGACTCCAGCACATCTCCTCTCGGACGTTGGTGGTTCCGTGTTGTCCACGGAGGCCTACAGGTCGCTGGTTACACCCTCGTCGGGGGCACAGCACCCGGAAGAGAGACGGTGATGTTGCCATAACTACACCTGTGCCCGACGGAGCCTGGAAACATCCGCGACTCTGCAAAGTATCTGGTTGTCTAACCGCGATGCCGGGCACCGGAAACTAATGCAAATGACATGGAAAGAGAAGAAAACACCTGAGCCCCCTAACCCTGCTCTGCCCCCGGCTTAGGGGAGGAGTCAGCAGGACGGACTGGGGGGGGGGGGGGC
>NW_006284844.1:650411-651438 GCF_000327345.1 Myotis davidii
CCTTGCCCCACGGCTGTGCGTCTGCCCTACGCTCCTGAGGCGGGAAGGGGGGCCATCCTGGTGCTGGTGCCAGACCCCAGGGAGAGGATTCAAGGGGCGAGACGGCCACTAACCAAGACCCCTTTTCCCCACCCGGCCAGTGGCCAAGGAGCCTCCAGCACGGAGAGGCCAGATGTCCCCACGCGGCCTCCCGGTCCTCGCGCGCCTCGCGCCCGCGGACACCCTCACAAGCGCTGGTTTCCTTCCCTGGGACCCCCGACCCTGGAGCCCATTTGAATTTTAAAACTTGAAAAGAATGGTTTTCCCAAGTTGTCTTAAGTGTTTCCAGACTTAAATAACCAGTTGTCTGGACCTGCTTCTCCAACGCGCCACTGCCCAGTGGCTCCAGTGGTGACCGTCTCACTGCCTGGCAGTCAAGCTGCCGGCTGCAAGGAGGTGCCATCCCAGCAGCAGCCCGGCCGGGGGGGCTTCTGGTAGCTCCGGGCGTCCCTAAGCTGCATGCAGACCCTGACGGAGGTGGGCAGCCCGGCTGTGCCCCCCCATACCCCCGACAAGCTGGTCCCTAGGGGCCTCCTGCTGCAGAAACGCCAGGGCTCCGGCCTCCTTCCTGGTCCACGCTGGGCCGGCGGCCGCCTCGCACGTGTGGTTTTACTGCGCTCTGTGTTTTAGCCGCGGAAATCACTGCTTTGCTGGGCCCCATCCTCCTGTTTCAGGGCAGCCTGCGGTCTGACTGTCTAAAGAGAGAAGTGATATGGGCCCCGCTGGCCAGGCCCCCTTTGTGGCGGATGGAGTTACAAATTGTGCCCAGCGTTTGAACTCTCGTGGAACAAGCAGAAAGCATCCATTTTCCAAACCGCGCGGGGCCGGTTCTTCCCAGCGTGGGGTGTGGACAGCACCACCTTTTAAAGACACCGGCACTTGTGCCACGGGCGGGAGTTCTCGAACCCGCAGCCCCGCGTGCCGGGCGCGAAGTCCCAGGTTCCCGGCTGCTGCGGGCGATGATGCAGGCGGGGAACCAGGCCCACGA
>NW_006284844.1:651492-660067 GCF_000327345.1 Myotis davidii
CCTGCCCCTGCGGTCCCCCTTCCAGATGTGCTGACTCAGCACCGGCCACGGCCTGCGGCCAGGAGCCTGGATGGCCCTCCCGGCAATTCTGCTGAAACATGCAAAACACGAGGCGGTTTCCCTCAGAACTGCTCACGCCGCCCGGTGCTGCTGTGTCGTGTTACTTGCTCTGGCGTGGTCAGGACACGTGACGTGAGGCCGCAGGCTCGGCCAGTTCGCCCGTGCACCATCCACTCGGGTCACGGGGCAGCCCACGGCGAGGCCCACAGCAGAGCCCCCTCCTCTCCTTAGCTTTATTTCCTTAATATATTTTTATTGATTTCAGAGAGGAAGGGAGAGGGAGATAGAAACGTCAATGTTGAGAGAGAATCACCGATCAGCTGCCTCCTGCACGCCCCACGCAAGAGGTTGAGCCCGCAACCCGGGCATGTGCCCAGACCAGGATTCATACTGTGACCTCCCGGCTCATAGGTCGATGCTCACCCACTGAGCCCCGCCCACCAGGCCCGTCCTTCACTTTAAACCGGCGCCTGGCTGACCTGCTCCTGCACGAGACTAAACCAACGCCCTCCCTACAGAAATCACAGCATTCGGCACAGCCTCCCATGGCATCATCCCACTGCTCTCTGCAAACAGGACAGAGTTCATGGCTCCCCACCTCCCCTGGGCTGCCCGGACGAGCTCCCTCATGCCGGGCTGTGGTCGGAGGGAGGACGCAGCCGGCCCTCACGGCCCCTGTTCTGGTTGAGGCTGGACCCTGGATGCCTTGTGGGTTTTTTGTTTGTTTGTTTGTTTTTCTTTCTGGACACTTTGTTTTTAATGGTTTGAAAATTAAATCCTCACAACACAAGCCCCGTCATTTTTTCCCTGGATCCACAACACGAAACCTCAAACCGTCGTCGTGACCATCTGAGAGCGTGGGACTCGGTGGCCTCAGGGCGTCCGCCACGCCGTGCAACCACTGCTGTCATCGCTCCAAGGAAACCCTGCCCCACCCGCCTCCCTGTGGTGCCTGCGGGGCTCAGGGCCTGTGAGCGGCTCATGGGCCACGTGGGCGCCTGTGCCTGGACGCCTCCACCCGTGAGTCCTCAGGTCACCCGTGCACGCATGTCCGTAGACTCAGGCCCTAATGGTTTTGGATTCTCAACGCTGGCTGTGCCCTTCCTGTTGGCTCCGGGCCTCACTGGCCTCCCGTTCAGTGGCCGTTTCCCGAGGCTCCCATCCCAGTGACAGCAGCTGGTCCCAGCCGCCCTCCTTCCCCAGCTGGTGATGGGCCACCTCACGAGGCACCTAATCTCTTTCCAGTCTTAAAACCCACTTCCCGCCCCGGCCAGTGTGGGCCAGCGGTTAGCGAGCACGAACCCATCAAAGGGCTCTGTCTCTGTCATGGAAATCACTCTTCTTCCCACTGATCTGAAATGTTCACAGACTTACATCTCGAGTCCCTCCCGACAATGCAGCGGCGGTGGGACCAACATGCATGGTGTGGCGGTCATGTAGTACCGACTCCCATGGGACTGACTCCCGTGGAACTGACTCCCGTGGAACCGACTCCCATGGGACTGACTCCCGTGGGACCGACTCCCGTGGAACCGACTCCCATGGGACTGACTCCCGTGGGACCGACTCCCATGGGACTGACTCCCGTGGGACCGACTCCCGTGGGACCGACTCCCATGGGACCGACCGGCGCTGAGAGGCATGTGTGCGCGGATGGCTTACCTTTGCAGTTGCCCCGGTACGCAATCTCCAGCTGCGGGTCTTTGCACTTGGCACGCTGGAACTCGCAACGGGACAGGAAGGTCCTCCCATCGGACGCACAGACAGGCTTCTGGGGGGAGCCCCCGCAGTCCAGGCTGCAGTCCTTGTCTTTATCTTGATCGACTCGCAAAAACTGCAGGAGGAGAAGAGAAGCAGATCGACCTGAAGAAACGCTCGCAGCCTGGCTGGCGGGGCTCGTGGCTGAGCGTCGACCCGTGAACAGGAGGTCAGGGTGCGATTCCCGGTCAGGGCACAGGCCCGGGTTGTGGGCTCGATCCCCAGTGTGGGGCGTGCAGGAGGCAGCCGATCCATGATTCTCTCTCATCCTTGATGTCTCTCTCCCTCTCACTCTCCCTTCCTCTCTGACACCAATAAATATGCACATATTTTTTAAAGAAATACTTTCAGCAGAGCAGCGGAGAGCAGATGGTGACCTGAGGCCACTGATGTCTGGGAGCCGCGGCCGGACACACCAGGGAGACCTGCACATTCTTGGCTGTCGCCTGTTTTCGAAGGTCTCAGGAACCGACCATTCTCTACGCCCGCGTTTGGTGCTGAATCGCAGAAGCTGAGCAGCGTGTGAACCCGCCCCATCTCACAGAGGCCAGTGAGCCCTTTACCTTCCGTCTGAACTGGGGGCGGGGGGGGAGGGCTTGCCTCAGAGTCTGTGAATTCATTGCCAGTCACTCCCCACTCACCCCGCGCTGCCCTCATCTGGGAGGTGAGGAGTCGGTGAGGAAATCGGGAGGTGGGCCCCCAATGAAATGGCCCCACAGGGCCCCCGCGGCCTGGGCCCCTGTGTGCATCTTGCCTGAACTAGGTTCCTATCCTATATAATAAAAGGCTAATATGCAAATCAACTGAATGGCAGAACAGCCGGTCGCTATGCCATGCACTGACCACCAGGCGGCAGATGCTCAATGCAGGAGCTGCCCCCTGGTAGTCAGTGTGCCAGAAGCGGGGCCCACAGCTGACGAGCACAGCAGCGGTGGCAGGAGCCTCTCCCGCCTCCCCAGAAGTTCTAAGGATGTCCGACTGATGGCTTAGGCCCGCTCCCCGCAGCGAGCGGGCCTAAGCTGTCAATCAGACATCCCCTGGGGGCTCCTGGACTGTGAGAGGGTACAGGCTGGGCTGAGGGACCCCCCCCTCCCCAAGTGCACAAATTGTATGCACCAGGCCTCTAGTTTCTGAATCAACACCCAGGCCCAGGGGAGCGGTTTCTGCGGAGGCCTGATGTCTCTTGGGCTGGCCTATGTCCCCCATAGTCCCTGCCCAGGGCCCCCCATGCTCCCCAGTCCTGAGGACACCCCAGGTTCCCTGTCCTTGCCTGGCTCCCCTTATCCCACACATACCCCTCAGATCTAAGTGTCCCCCCAGAGGCCTGGGCCCGGCTGCCAGCTCCCACAAAGCACTTCCTGGCCAACAGATGGTGCTCCCCACCCACCCAACTCCCAGACCTCTGCACGTGCTCCCACTGCAGGCCTAGTCCTCCCTCCCCTCAACCCCACCGCCACCCCCGACCCCTGCCAGGAGGGACAGCAAACGTGCAGGGACCCACGTGCAGGGGACCCACGTGCAGGGGACCCATGTGCAGGGGACCCACGTGCAGGGGACCCATGTGCAGGAGACCCAGGTGCAATGGAACATCCTGGAGGCAGCGAGAACCCTGCTCTCTCCTCCACTGCGGGGTGCACGCTCACTGACTAGGGCGAGCACAGAGGGCCCAGAGGAGACGCTCAGCTCCCCCCTCATGTCCCCCAAACACCGACACTGCCCCCCAAACTAAGACACCTGTGCAGGGAAGCCAGCCTCCCTTGCCCTGTGACAGAGGCAACCACGGTCCCGGGCTCACGGTCTGGGCCATGCAGAGCTGGCCCTTCAGACGGAACCTGTCGGAGCCCAAGGGCAGGTGGGAGCAGCTCACAGGCACCGAGGAGGAGACAGAGGTTCCTGGAGCACCCCAAGCCCAGCTGCCTCACGCGACCACTGAGAGACCAGGCTCCCGGAAGTCACCAGCTTGTCTGCGATGCAGCTGGTACCCAACCAGCACCTGGGACCCGGTCCCATTCCCCCCTCCGCCCTGCACGGTGGGTCTTCCTGCTCCAGGACCCCCACGGGAGCACTTTGGGGAGGAAGCCTGGGAAGTGGCATGGACGAGGGCTGGGCGTCAGGGCTCAGTGCCTCTGTTCCCGGACCCAGCTCCACTCCGGCTCTGACTCCTGCTGGCTCCTCCGGCGTCGTCTGAAGTGCAAAGGCCACGCTGTCGCCTTGGGCGACGCAGGACACAGATGCTTCACGCTCCCTGACAGCGTGTTATGCAAGGAGACAGCAAGGCCTGCGGCCCCAGGGCAGCCTCTCTGCACAGCGCCTCCCTCCCCCCCGCCCAGGTCACATCACCCCGAGCCGCAGGCGCAATCTCTGAGATGCACTCCCTGCCGCGGCGCCTGGCCCCTGTCACCGACACCTCCCCGGTGTCTGCACCCTCCCAGGCGACAGGCAGAGCCATGGCCCGTCTGTGCATCTCCCCACGGTGTCTCAGGGCAGAGGCTGAGGCAGAGGCGGAGGCGGAGGCGGAGGCGGAGGCGGAGGCGGAGGCGGAGGCCAGCTGGGGCACCTGTGCTGGCGCTTCACCCTGGCCCTGGGGCCGGGAGCACACAGGGCTCTAGACCCTCCCGCCCTGCAGACACCACAGCCCAGCAAGGAGTTCGCGCCTCAATTCACAGAAGTTCGGGGAGAGCGACGCTCCGCTGCTGCGTCCCGGCTGCATCTCGGCTCTTGGGCGCCCGTGTGGAGCCTGGGCGGGTGGGGGCACATCGGTCTCCCAGGCTCTGCCATCTATGAGCTGGAATTTGGGGGGAACCTCCTAAACTAGCTCCCTACCCACCAAGTTTTAAAGGAACAGTTGCACAGGAACCGTGAGAGCCCATCCGTGGCTAGAGCGCTGACAAAACAACGCTGAGAAAAGTCCGTCTTTCCCCTTAACGCCTGGGAACTTACACCTTTAATTACACAGAAAAGAGAAATCCCTTAATTACAGGGGAAGAGGGAGTAAGAGGATTGGGGGGACCCCCAGGGGACTGCGGGCTGCGGGGTCCACAGTCCAGAGAGAAGCGGTGGGTGAGGGACCGGAGGGATCGGGGGACAGGAGAGGAGACGCCCGAGCCCACTGCCCCGGGCAGAGCCGCCCGCAGAGCTGAGCGGGCACCTGAGACAGCACAGGGGGAGGGAGCATGTGCAGGTGGGGGTGTGGGGGGGCCCTCGCCGTAAGTCACGCAGCCCCTGTGGGGGCACAGACCTGCCCGTCCTCGCCACGGGGATTCTCCAAACCACAGCGTCACCAAACACTCCCGTGTCCCCGCAAACCACGGACAGCGTGCACGCCGCGCCTGTTCACGCTGCTCCTCGGCGGAGCCTAGGGCGCCGGGCACACCCTCCGTGTCCACGAGAGGAGATGCTGCAGCGAGGCGCCAAGAGTGGTCACCTTCCCAGAGGAGAGGCCGGCGCCGGACCCGCCTCCACGCCCACGGCTCAGAGGGACACACTGCCCGGGCCACCAGTCAGCATCAGGGACGAGAATCCTGGAGAGTCACCGGGCCCCGTCGGCCCCCCCAGGGGCACCCGCAGCCCTCGGGGAGCCCCGGCCCAGAACGGACTTGGGGAGCAGGGGGTGCAGCCCGTCCCTGAGCCGAGACACCCCCGATCCAAGCATCACGCGGAGAAACAGTCCCAGCCTGGGCGAGTCCGTGTGGCGGGCACGGGTCCTGCGTGGCCCTGAACACCTGGCCAGTGGCACCAGGATACTGGGAGCCTGGAACCAGTGCCAGATCCTGGCTGAGCCGACTCTCCCTCAATTCCTGGAGAGCCTCGAGGGGGGTGGGGGGGGCAAACCAATGTCCTGTTTGTCCCCGGGGTCCCTGCCCACTCCGTGCTGGGTTCTGGGACCCAGCGGGCTGCTCCAGTCTGGGGCTCCCCGACCCAGAAACCCAGGTGAGTCCTAAGCAGACAAGACGCTGCCACTCCCGGGGACGCACGATGCCCCGTCCCTGACAGCGATGAGAGACCAGAGGCCCGTCCAGGTCTTTATCACCCCGAGGGCAGTGGGCTCTGGCCTGGGAGAGCCGCAGGAGGTGCTGAGAAACGGCGGCGAGGCCTGGCGTTCAGAGAAGCAGCCACAGGAAAAAGAGGCACCTGGCCCACCTTTCCTCCTCTGCTCAGTGGATTAGCACCCCGTCCGCAGCCTGAACCCCCATCGGAGTGCGAGGCGGGTCACACGACGCCCCCGCCCGCGGGCCCAGCTCCCCGGCTCCACACCCCGCACTTCGCTGTTTCGTAAAGAACAAACTCACTCAGAATCAGGGGGAAACGACCCTTGGTGATATCCGATGCCTCCACTTCCCAAACACGCCAGGACTCAGTCCAGGCCGTGCGGTCGGGGATGGGAACGCAGGCAACACTTCCGTTTGGATGGTTCCAGGCATCAGAACGACCCCACCACCTAGTACTCCAAACTCACGGAGTCCACGCTCTGACACGCAGAAATCATGGCTACACACAGGATGCACGTACATGCTGTGAGCAGCAACTCCTCGAGGTTCACGTCAAAAACTCCCGAATGGCGAGAACCAACGGACACGGCGACCACGGGGACGGGGACACCAGGAAAGAGCCAGGGAAATCGGTTCCCCACCTGCCACCCACCTGTCATCCCACCTGCCACCCCACCTGCCACCCCACCTGTCACCCACCTGCCACCCACCTGCCACCCCACCTGCCACCCACCTGCCACCCCACAGGAAGGAGGGCTTCAGGGCTCACACACCTTCCCGGGGGATTATACCCACATGACCAACTCCTGTCTAAGCTCATTTTACCCGACCGGTATCACTGCTACCCCAAACATTTGGTATTAACACGTCAAACTGACATGCGTGTAAGTGGTGATACTGCAGGGACGTGGCCCCCGCGATGGCGCCGTCTTCACATTCAGAGCCTCATTTCCGAGGAGCTGCCCTGAGGCTCCAGGAACGTCCCTCCCTTTGGAGCAGCGGTTCTCAACGTGTGGGTCGCGACCCCTTTGGCGGTCGAACGACCCTTTCACAGGGGTCGCCTAAGACCATCCTGCATATCAGATATTTACATGACGATTCATAACAGTAGCAACATTACAGTTAGGAAGTAGCAACGAGAATAATTTTATGGTTGGGTCACAACAGGAGGAGCTGTATTAAGAGCCAGAGGTTGAGAACCGCTGCACCTCAGAGATTTACACCAAGAAAGACCGGCGCTCAGGTCAGGGTCCTTCACTGAGGTCACCTCGGAACACATCTCCACCTCCGACAGCTTAGCCTCCCTTTTTTAAATACGTTTTTATTGATTTCAGAGAGAAAGGGAGAGAGAATCATGGATCGCTGCCTCCTGCACGCCCCCCACTGGGGATCGAGCCTGCAACACGGGCCTGTGCCCTGACGGGGAATCAAACCAGTGACCTCTTGCTTCGTAGGTCGGTCGATGCTCAGTCACTGAACCACATCGGCCGAGCAGAACCGGCTCCATCTGCGGGTTCTGACCGGGTTCGGAGGGAGGCCAGCGTGGCAGCGGCTCCAATGAGTGCTGGCTGCCTCCCCCCGAGACATTCAGCACCGACCAGACCCAGGTCATTGAGAAAGGCCACTTTTGAGGAATGGAATGTATTTAAAATCAGGTATTTTCTGTGAGCAGATGCAGCTTAGGGATGTGCCATGTCTGGTGTCGTCTGTCTGGCCTGCAGCCTGTGGCGATGCTGCCCTGGCCTGGGTGGGACGCCGTCCTGGCCACGCCCACGCGTCCCGGGGACACACAGCGGTTTATTTCACCTGGGGCTGGGGAGGTGCCCTCGGGCGTCTGGTCATGCACACATGACTTGACTTGGATTCCCCGCTCTGGTGTTTTATGCTCTCATTCCTCTTTAGCACATGACTGCCCCAGACACCTGCTCCTGGGCGGGTGGGTGACGTCGCCGGCACAGCCCTCAGGGGGCTCTGGGCGTCACAGCCCACAAGCTCAGCACTAAACACCTAAAGGCGTGGCCGGAGGAGTGGGAGCATCACGACCGACGCATGTGGCTCCCGCTTCCTGCACCGCGTGCAGAGGGCGTGTGAGGGACACGGGAAACGAGTGGATACTCATGACAGGGATTCCTGCCGAGCCCATCACTTGCTAACGATCCCACAGGGTCCTGCTCCTTCCGTCTCGCCCTCCACGACGGAAATAATTCGCCGGAAATGGTGCTGGACCGCAGCCTCGGTGGATCTGGGCCCCGAGGCAATGACAGCTCATCACTGCGGAAGGGACGCTACGGGGTGGCCCCGAGCGGTTATCAGAGGAGGAGATGGGAAATCCAGGGACACAGCCTGAGCAACCCAGGCCTGACCCCAGAGCCCCCCGCCTGGCGGAGTCGGCAGCCAGGGCCCTGGAGTCTCTTGCCGACACCCCGCAGGGCTCCCACCGCCACGGTTCTCACTCAGCAGTGTCTGAGCCACGGACGCCCACAGCGACACTCACAATAGTTTGCATCTTTAATTTTAAAAAGGGATGCTGGTGTCTACTAACATGTTTCAGCCAAAATAATAAATGTGAGACATCACAGAGGGTTGGATGCAGAAATCGTTTTGTTGAAATCGGGCATCAAATGCCCTTTAATCCCAGCCAGTGTGGCTCAGTGATTGAGCATCGACTCATGAACCAGGAGGTCAGGGTTCGATTCCCGATCAGGGCACAGGCCTGGGTTGCGGGCTCGATCCCCAGTGTGGGGCGTGCAGGAGGCAGCCAATCATAT